>NC_134690.1:199858495-200043495 GCF_050947455.1 Rhinoderma darwinii | reverse complement strand
CAGAGCCCTTTTTAAAGTCCAGGGTGTAAAGAAGTTGGCTGGGGAACTTTAGACAGGTGCGCGGGCTGGCCCTTTAAGACCGCGAGTGAGCGCGCGCACCCTACGAGACACAGGAGAGAGATGCAGCCGCGTGTGTCGGCGTCTCCGGGGAGGGATATGCCGACATGAAGACAAAGTCCTGCGGTTGCAGCTGCTGGCAGGTGGGACGTGTTGGCGGTCAGCGACTGCGGGCACGACTGTACCCCCCCTTACGTCCTCTCTTCTTAGGTCCAGAGCGTAAGAGAAACTTTGGGATGAGGGCTGGGGCATTGATGTTCTCTTCTGGCTCCCGGGACCTCTCCTCTCCTTTGCAGTCCACCAGAAAGAACATCTTTCCTGCTACCCTCTTGGAGTCCAGAATCTCTTTCACCTCAAAGATGTCAGAAGAACAGGTTTCAGGAGGGACACATGAAACCAGATGGGTATTCTGAGGGTACAGGCAGCCAAAGATTATAGGATATTGGGTTTATTTGTTGCAGCCCTTCGAAAGGTTCGGGGAACCTGGGGGAAACATTTTAAGAGGGGATTTTTAAACGTATACTTTTTGAAGATAACCAGATTTTAGTTCCAGGAAGAAACTGAGGAAGTTCTCTTCTTCTCCTATCAGCATTCCTCTTCATGCGGTCGACCGCCAGTAGGATAGAGGACCTGGTCTGCTGCCAGATGTGAAGAAAGTCTCCAGATGCAGAGTTAGCTGCGGGTACTTGAGACATAGCAGGAACTGGAAGAGGAACACGTGGATGTTGGCTGTAAACAATGAAGAATGGAGTAGAGGCAGTAGATTCACTTGTATTGTTGCTGTAGGAGAACTCGGCCCACGGAAGAAGCTGCAACTAGTTGTCATGCTGAGCAGAAATTAAATGACGAGGGTAATTCTCCAATATTTGGTTAATTCTCTCAACTTGGCCATTAGACTGAGGATGATAGGCAGAGGAAAAGTCCAATTTTACATCAAGGAGTTTACAGAGGGCTCTCCAGAATTTCAAAGTGAATTTTATCCCCCGATCAGACACGATATGTAGAGGCAATACGTGCAGACGGAAGATATGTTGTATGGAGAGATTAGCTAGATGAGGAGCTGAGGTGAGACCAGTTAGTAGGATGAAATGTGCCATCTCTGAAAAATGGTCTACCACCACCCAGACAGTACTGCATCCAGCCGAAGGAGGAAGTCCAGTAATAAAGTCCATTGCAAAATTTTGCGAGGGGGCATCGTGTACTGGCAGGGGTTGGAGCAGACCAGCAGGTCTTGAGTGAGCAGATCTTTTAGAGGCAAAGATAGTACAAGAAGAGACAAAGTCCTCAACATCCTTAGGCAGCGTGGGCCACCAGTATTCGCGAGCAATTAGGCCCCGATTTATACAGAAGCCAGAGTGCCCAGCCAGTTTGGAAATGTGTCCCCAGCGGAGAATCTTTTTCCTGTCTGCCAGACGAGCAAAGGTCTTCCTAGGGGGAATGTCTCTAATTTGAATTGGATTGATGGAAATAACTCTGGGAGGATCAATAATGTATTGCGAAGTCTATTCAGAGTCCTCAGTCTAAAACAACTGCGAAAGAGCATCGGCCCTCACATTTATGTCAGCAGGACGGAAGTGAAGCACAAACTGGAATCGGGCGAAGACCAGCGACAAACTGGCTTGATGAGGATTTAATCGTTGAGCAGACTGGAGATAGGTAAGATTCTCATGGTCCATAAAGATGACAATAGGACGTATGGCGCCCTGCATAAAATGTCTTAATTCCTCCAAGGCCAACTTGATGGCCAGTAACTCCCGATGCGCAATGGAGTAATTGCGCTCTGCAGCAGAGAATAGTCTCGAGTAGTAGCCAGACACCACTGCCTTATCTTTGGAGTTTCTCTGAAATAGAAGATGCGTCAACCTCTAAAGAGAACTGACGAGATATGTCAGGATGATGAAGAATTGAGGCTGAAGTGAAGGCACTCTTGAGACTGATAAATGCTGACTCTGCCTCCGGGGTCTATACTTTGGCGTTCACCCTCTTCTTAGTAAGGGCAAAGATTGGAGTACTCAGCGACGAGAATTTTGGGATAAACTGCCGGTAGAAATGTGCGAATCCCAGAAATCACTGTATGGCACGAAGGCCCTGAGGTCGTGGCCACTCTAAGACGGACTTCACCTTCTCAGGATCCAACTTGAGTCCATGATTTGAGACAATGTAGCCCAGGAAAGGCAGAGAATTCTTCTCAAAAATGCACTTTTCTAGTTTAGCATACAGATGATTCTCCCTTAGCCACGACAGGACTTGGCAGACCTGCTTCCGATGTGTAGTCAGATCTGGTGAGTAAATTAGGATGTCATGCAAATACACCACGCAGACATAGAGGTGATCCCAGAAAATATAGTTCACGAATTCCTGAGACACTGCTGGAGCGTTACACAGGCCAAAGGGCATCACAAGATACTCGTAGTGTCCATCTCGAGTGTTGAATGCGGTCTTCCTCTCGTCACCCTGACGGATCCGAGTCAAGTTGTGAACACCACGTAAGTCCAGCTTGGTAAAAATCTTGGCTCCACAAATGCGATCAAAGAGCTCCGAGATTAGCGGCAAGGGATACTTGTTCTTAACCATGATTTGGTTAAGACCACGATAAACAATATAGGGTGGAAGAGTTCCATCTTTTTTTTTTTTTCACGAAAAAGAAACCAGCTCCAGCCAGAGAAGAATACTTCCGAATGAACCCCCTCCCAAGGTTCTCTTTGACATAGGCCGACATGCTCTGGGTCTCTGGCAAGGAGAGAGGATATAACCATCCACGAGGAGGTGAGGTGTCTGGAAGCAGTTCTATAGGGCAATCGTAGGAACGATGAGGAAGGACCTCTCCTTCTTTTTTTACTGAAGACGTCTGCAAAGCCGGCATAGTGTGTGTGTAGTCCAGTTAGTGACTGAGGAAGAGGAGACTGGATTGGATGAACATGTGGTAGGCAGCGGTGGAGACACTTGGGGCCCAATTGGAGGACCTCTCCGGAGTTCCAGTCGAGAAGCGGAGCATGTAAACTAAGCCAAGGCAGGCCCAACAAAATAGGGTTGACAGCTTTACGCAGGACGAAAAAGACAATCTGTTCCGTATGGAGGATGCCGACTTGAAGACTCAGCGGTTTTGTCATGAACAATATAGGATCGGGCAGAGGTTGGCCAATCACAGAGGCGACTGCCAGGGGTCTCTCTAGAGGAACCGTGGGCAATTGGAGACGATCTACTAGACCCTGCTGAAAAAAGTTTGCAGTGGCTCCGGAATCCAGATAAGCATAGACGTTATGTGATTTTTCACTGGAAACAATGGTCACTGGAATGGACAGTTTGGGAGAGGATTTGGCAGTTGGCGTAGTTCCACATAGGGTTGTCTCTCTAACCAACCCTAGGCGCTGGAGTTTCCGGCTTTTATGGACATTGACGAACAAAATGGTCTCTGAGGCTGCAATACAGAAGTGCGTTTATGCTGTTTTCCCTGGACGGACAATTTGAGTCGGTTCACTTGCATGGGTTCCTCTGGCGGGACAACAGAAGAGGACAGCAGGGGTCGCTGGAACTTGGGTGCCAGTTTAGGGTACTTTCTGTCATGGCGAGCCTCCTGGTCCCCTTCCTGGATTCTCATGTCGATCTGGGTCCAAGAAGGATGGGAGGTCACGAGCGACAAGCTTGTGATTAATTTTTCGGAGACAGTCCCTGCCAGAAGGCAGCAACTAATGCCTCATTGTTCCAGGCAAGTTCCGGCGGCCATTGTGCTGAACTGGATAGCATACTCTCTAACCGTGGTTTCCCCTTGACGGAGGGTCAGAAAAAATGCAGCTGCGGAAGATGACCGACCAGGTTCCTCAAAAACTGTGCGGAAAGTCCGTAGGAACAACTGCAAGTTTGAAATCTCTGGACCCTCACGTTCCTAGATAGGATTAACCCATGCCAGGGCCTTGCCAGAGATAATGAAAGCGATCTTGGTCTCATCAGAGGGGAACAACCTTGCGTGCAGCCTGAAGTGGATCTGGTATTGGTTAATAAAACCTCTGCAGGTCTTCACATCCCTGTCGTAGCGAGGTGGTAGCGGCAGAGAGGTTCTAGAGTCAGCAGTGACAGAAGGAGCACCAGTAGGTGGTGATTGCAGTAGGAGGATCCAAACGATGCACGATGGAGTTCAATGCCTGTAGGAGCTGATCCTGCCATGCCCGCAGGTCACGCATGTCTGCCTGCATAGCTTGAAAAGCCGTCGTAGTCTTGAGCTGACAAACAGGATCCATTGCCTGAGCGTACTGTCACGACTGTGGGGTATGTGGATCCACTAGGCCGCTCCACCATAGAGGAGAAACAGCTGGCCAAACAACAGTCAATAACAGTCTCTCGGATATGGGTACCTGGGTAGAAGATCAGGCAGATACTCGGAGTAGCAGACACGTGGTGAAGAAGGCACAGATGATGCTTGATGTGGCAGATGACACCAGACATGGCAGATGGCAACAGACATGGCAGATGAGGCACACATGACTCCAACAATAGGCTTAGGATCAAACTAAGCAACATGATACAGGACACGGGAAACAGGACACGGGAACACTGGGAGCAGGATACAACTAAGAGACCATTTGCATAGACGAACACAGGAATACAAACAACGCTTAGGCAAGGAGAGGAAGGGCAGAGCCCTTTTTAAAGTCCAGGGTGTAAAGGTGTTGGCTGGGGAACTTTAGACAGGTTCACGCGCTGGCCCTTTAAGACCGGGAGTGAGCACCATACAGAACACAGGAGAGAGCTGCAGCCGCGTGTGGCGGCGTCTCCGGGGAGGGAGACGCCGGTATGAACACACAGTTAGTTGGTCGCGACTGCTGGTAGGTGGGACGTGTCGGTCCCAATAGGTGCGACGGGCACAATACACTGGATTACAAAATAAGTAAAACTATAAGTAAAAATAGATGTCCTCACTTGGTCATAGTAATGTTTGTTAGCATACACAACTCCTGTAGGTCTAGAGCATGCAAAGTGGGTATTAGTTAAATACAAACGTCAGGAACAATGTAAGGCCTCATTTACACGAGCGTGTGCGTTTTGCGCGCGTAAAAAACGCAACGTTTTGCGTGCGCAAAAGGCACTTGACAGCTCCGTGTGTCATCCGTGTATGATGCGCGGCTGCGTGATTTTCGCGCAGCCGCCATCATAGAGATGAGGCTAGCCGACGTCAGTCACTGTCCATGGTGCTGAAAGAGTTAACTGATCGGCAGTAACTCTTTCAGCACCCTCGACAGTGCATTCCGATCACCATATCGAGTAACCTGTTTAAAAAAAAAGAGGTTCGTACTTACCGAGAACTTCCCGGCCGTTGCCTTGGTGACGCGCCTCTCTTGACATCTGGCCCCACCTCCCTGGATGACGCGGCAGTCCATGTGACCGCTGCAGCCTGTGCTTGGCTTGTGATTGGCTGCAGCTGTCACTTGGACTGAATTGTCATCCCGGGAGGTCAGACTGGAGGAAGAAGCCGGGAGTAAGTCAGAATTTTTTTTTTTTTACACGTTGACGTATATTGGAATCGGAAGTCACTGTCCAGGGTGCTGAACCAGTTTAACTCTTTCAGCACCCTGCACAGTGACTGTCTCCTGCCGGGTTCGGTCAAAACGAGTTCGGCCGAACCCGGTAAAGTTCGGTTCGCTCATGTCTAAGACACTCCGTTCGGATGTTTGTAAACAGAAAAGCACGTGGTGCTTTTCTGTTTACATTCAGTTTGACAGCTCTTGCGCGAATCACGCAGTTCGCACGGAAGTGCTTCCATGCGACCTTCGTGGTTTTCACGCACTCATTGACTTCAATGGGTGCGTGATGCGCGTAAAACGCAGATTTTTAGAACATGTCGTGAGGTTTTTTCAGCGCACTCACGCTGAGCAAAACTCACGGACTGTCTGCATGCCCCCATAGACTTGTATAGGTCCGTGCGACCCGCGTGAAAAGCACGCGAGTCTCACGGACGTATATCACGTTCGTGTAAATGAGGCCTAAAGCCGTAAGAACCCAATTAGGTCATATATGGTACAAGGAACTGGACGTCCCAGACCACATAGTAGCTCCATGTTTGCTGCTGACAATCCTAGTGGTACATATGATATCATAGTGTACAATGAGTAATGATAAATCTGATGAGATACCGCTATACTAGGATTGTGATATGTGGAAAGTCATCTATTATAAACAGTGCATCTATATACAGGACGTTAATAGTATCTATAGTAGAGGGAAAAGCAGTTCACATGGGGCTGCATAGATAAAATAGAATAATACAATAATATAATTCATGACTTGCATTGACAGGGTATTGGCATCTGTAGGGACTGGAAATTAGCACATATATAATTGTGTTAATGAGACATTTACACAAAGGGATATATAAGGTATGCCTGTAGTAGGGTGAAAATAAGGAGACAGCCTAAAGTTATTAGGGAGAGCCAGAGAAATCACATTATAATAGCCCTGTAAGTCAATACAGATACCAACAGAACTGCATGAGTAGAATGTATAGACCAGGAGTGACCCACCTCCCCTCTGTATAGTTCTCCCAACCTGAATTCAGGCCTGAAAGGTAAAGATGTTAATTAGATCACACAAATAAAGGATAAGGGGGACACCCAGAAATATTTACCATACTTCCTCTTAGGTCCTTCAGGACAGGAGACAATGTAAGGGATAGCTTGATCTATTCAGACATAGGCCCAGACACACAAACCATATAGTAAACCATTACGGGCCGCCGGAATCCAGGCACATTCACATGTTTGGGATGTGCCCATTGTAACAACATACAGAAACATTTACACACTCCAGAACCGGAAAAAAGTTTAGAATTAAGGGACATCACACCTGCAACACAGAATTTACAGTAAGCCTCATCAAATGACCATGTGGCCTGGGGTATGAGGGTGAGACCCCACAGAGGGTCAAGGAACGCATTTCCAAACATAAATCTACTATTAGCGAACATCCCTAGGCTGGTCATGCAGTACACCAGATTGAATATGTTTTGTATTATGCTATTATATCTAGGTAGCCCCATGTGCACTGCTTTTCCCTCATTGTGCAATATGGTTTATCTGTTTTCCTTATGTATTCCTTGATTGTCAGCAGCAAACATGGAGGTAATATGTGGTCTAGGGGGTCGAGTTCCTTGTACCATGTATGACCTAATTGGGTTCTTACTGCTTTACATTGTGTCTGATGTTTGGATTTAACCAGTACCCTCACTTTGAAACATGCTCTAGACCAGGGGTCTCAAACTCGGGTGGGTAAATGAGCCGCACATAGAAAAGATGTGAAGTTGACGGGCCGCATTACTTTCAAATTTGATACAATACAAAATTATTGCTAATGAATTAGCTATTTGAACTACTATAACAAAACGACATGACTATAATAATACTACATTACTATAACAATACCCCATGACTATAACAATACTACATGACTATAAGGTTATGTGCACACGATAACTGCAATTACGTCTGAAATTACGGAGCTGTTTTCAGGAGAAAACAGCTCCTGAATTTCAGACGTAATTGCATGTACTCACGTTTTGCGGGGCATCTTTTACGGACGTAATTTGGAGCTGTTCTTCATTGGAGTAAATGAAAAACGGCTCCAATTATGTTCCAAGAAGTGTCCTGCACTTCTTTTGACGAGGCTGTAATTTTAGGCGCCGTCTTTTGACAGCGACGCGTAAAATGACAGGTCGTCGGCACAGTACATCGTAAAGCACATTGAAAGTAATGGCCAGATGTTTGCCGACGTATTGGAGCCGTTTTTTCAGACGTAATTCGAGGCGTAAAACGCCTCCATTACGTCTGAAAAAAGGTTGTGTGAACCCAGCCTAATACTACTACTACATGACTATAATACTACTACATTACTATAATAATACTACATTACTATAACCATACTACCTGACTATAACAATACTACATGACTATAATACTATTACATTACTATAACAATACTACATTACTATAATACTACATTACTAGAACAATACTGCATGACTATAACAATACTCCATGACTATAATACTACTACATTCCTATAACAATACTACATTACTATAATAATACTACATTACTATAACCATACTACCTGACTATAACAATACTACATGACTATAATACTATTACATTACTATAACAATACTACATTACTATAATACTGCTACATTACTATAACAATACTACATTACTATAACAATACTACATTACTATAATAATACTATATTACTATAACAATACTACATTACTATAATACTGCTACATTACTATAACAATACTACATTACTATAATACTACTACATTACTATAATAATACAAATACATAAACTCCTAGAACAATGTCATAACGGGCTAAGTCGTGTAACAATTTTATTCACATATAGGTTAGACAAACAATTAAAAAATAGTATCAAACAGAGAAGACTCTATACATATTCACATGTCCATAGCAGAGTAGCAGACTTATACTCAGACATAATATATTGTGTTCTACATACAAGTACTATGGGTACTACAGTGGCCTGAAAGTAGCGATGTCCTATCCAGTGGCAGATGAAGTAGACCATGGGCCCTGGGCTGTTACCCAAACTTGGGCTCCCCTTCCGCACCGCCGCCCTGCCGTTGATGGGTTTCGTCAGGTTAACCCCTCAACAGAAAGGCAAACTGAAACCTCACTTCTGTTTCCCTCACCATTGATCTCAATGGTGACGGAAACGTTGCTAAAGATTTCCGTTTCTCACCGTTGTGGCAGGATTCTGTTGTTCTGCATTGTCGACTGCGCTATTGATTCCGTCAAAACAACGGAACCCGTTCACAACGGTGACAAACAGAAACCATTAGCAAAGTTTCCATCACCATTAAGATCAATGGTGATGCAAACGGAAGCTAGGGTTTCTGTTTGCCTTTCCGTTGAGGGGTTAACCAGACGGAACCCCTCAACGGAAAGGCAGCGGTGATGTGAAGAGGGCCTTAGATACAGGGCCCATGTACTTTGTATGGGAGCACGGCCCGAAAATGCGGCTGTCAGTCAGCGGCCGGCCGTGCCCGCAATCGCGGGCCGTGATTGCGGGCACGGTCGTGTGCATGGGGCCTTACTTGCTCACACTGTGAATCACTGACATGTCCATGTCGGCTATTCAGTGTGAGAAAGTGACCGGAATGAAGGGGAAGTAGCGCTCGTACGAGCGGCTGCAACCCCTTTAAAACAGCTGATTGGTGGGGGTCCCGGGTGTCGGACCCCGACCCATCAGCTTCAGCAAGCCACTAAAATTAAACTTACCTCTCCTTCGGCCGCAGGTCCTCACTCCATCAAGTGTCGGGATGTTATGCGCTGCGCACAGCGCTGTGACGTCAGAACCTCTGATGCGCTCCAGGAAGAGGAGGGGTAAGTACTGTAATTTACTATAGTAACAGGGGCCCGCGTAGTTTATTACATAGGTCCCAGTTACTATAGTAACTTTTCATTGATGTGGTGCGGAGGGGTGCGGGCCCCCCTGGCTTCTGGGCCTGGTCGGAATTGCGACTGCTGCAACCCCTATAGTTACGCCACTGAATGTGGCTGCCGCTAGCACCGGGGCCCCCTCCGGTGCTAGCGACGCCACCGGGCATGAGGGGGCCCGTGCGATCATGTGTCCTAAGTATATGCACTTGCACTTTTTGGGATAGGACATCGCTACTTTCAGGCCACAGCACTACCCATAGTACTTGTATGTAGAACACAATATATTATGTCTGAGTATAGATTTGCGATTCTGCTATGGTCATGTGAATATTTATAGAGTCTTCTCTGTTTGATACCATTTTTTAATTGTTTGTCTAACCTATATGTCAATAAAATTGTTATATTTTTTATATATATGGCTCTGTACTCCGTTTCTTCTGTATGGCATTACTATAACAATACTACGTTACTATAATAATACTACATTAGGACTTATCCAGACGAACGTATAATACGTCCATGCTACTCGCGCGATTTTCACGTGCGTCGCACGGACATATGTTAGTCAATGGGGCCGTTCAGACAGTCCGTGATTTTCACGCAGCGTATGTCCGCTGCGTAAAACTCACGACATGTCCTATATTTGCCCGTTTTTTGCGCATCACGCACTCATTGAATTCAATGGGTGCGTGAAAACCGCGCACGGCACACGACCACACTTCCGTGTGCCGCGCGTGATGCGCGCTACAGTAGTCAAAACTATGAATGAAAACAGAAAAGCACCAGGTGCTTTTCTGTTTACAAACATAAAAACAGTGTCATAATGATGGCGGCTGCGCGAAAATCACGCAGCCATGCATCATATGCTGATGACACACGGACCTTGCTCGTGTGAATCCGGCCTTACTATAACAATACTACATTACTATAACAATACTACATGACTAATAATACTGCATTACTATAACAATACTACATTACTATAATAATAGGTTTAAACTTACCAGAATTTTGCGAGTTTACTCCGCGTACTTATTTTAACAATCTAGTTTTCCAGTTTAAGTGTCGCTAAATGCAGTCTGGCTGCTCAGTTGGCAGACACAAGAATGTCAAGATTGGGCAGCCCCTTTTTAGATACTGCCACAGTGTCCTTTGTAGATATTGCCACAGTGCCCTCTGCTGACAGTGCCACACCCCCCATATATAATGCCAGTGCCCTCTATAGATGCCATAGTGCCCTCTGCAGATAATGCCACAGTGCCCTCTGTAGATGTTGCCACAGTGCCTTCTGTAGATAATGCCACAGTGCCCTCTGCAGATGTTGCCACAATGCCCTCTGTAGAAGGTGCCAGAATGCCCTCTGTAGATAATGCCACAGTGCCCTCTGTAGATAATGCCACAGTGCCCTCTGTAGATAATGTCAGTCCCCTCTAGATAGTGCCACAGTGCCTTCTGTAGATAGTGCCACACACACCCACATGTAGATAGTGACACACACACACACACACACACACACACACACACACACACACACCCACCCCTTTGTAGATAGTACCACACCCCCCTTTGTAGATAGTAGCCACACACCCCATTGTAGATAGTGCCACACTCCCCTTTGTAGATAGTGCTACCCCCTATAGATAGCTCCATTGGGGCTCCCTCTAGGAGTGGAATGTCGAGCCAGAGCGTTGCCGATGCTCGGCTCGGGGATTCCTCTGCTGGAGGAGCACCTAAAGTCACTGTCATATGGACAGTGACCTCAGGGGCTCCTCCAGCAGTGGACTCCCCAGCTCTAGTGTCGGCAACTCTCTAGCTGGGGATTCCACTCCTAGAGGGAGCCCCAATGGAGCTAATTACAGTGAGGGGGGGGGGGGGGTGTAGTGCTGTCAACAGGGTGGGGTGCTATCTACAGGGATGCTGTGGGGCCATTGTTCACCTACCACCAACGATCTAGCAGCGCAGGAAAGGGACTGCGGTCACGGGCCAGAGATGACAGCCTCAGGGGAAGCATTTGGCCCGTCTGTTTGAGACCCCTGCTCTAGACCTACAGGGGCTGTGTATGCTAAAAGAAACTACTGTGACCCAATGAGGATGTCATATTTTTACTCGTAGTTTTACTCATTGAAGTGGTTGTCCAGTTTTTATTTATTTTTCAACTTATTTCTAGAATAGGAAATCATACAGTTTTCTAATATAAATGTATTAGAAATTCTGCTCACATACATTTAATATAGTGCATCAGGCCCCTGTCACAGTAGAATGATATAGCCCACAGATTAGATAAACTGACTGAATATGACTAAACATGGCGTCAGTCATGTGACCAGCACACGCACCCACACACATTGTGTTGGGGCAACATGGGCTATGTGAATAAGACTAAGGCCTCATTCACACGGCAGGGTTTCCCGGCCGGGTGCCGGCCGTTCATAAATCGGCCGGCACCCGGCTGCATTAGGAATGATAGACCCCTAATGGGGCTATTCACACGACCGATTTTTTGACGGCCGGGAAATCCGGCCGTCAAAAAATAGGACATGCTCTATCTTTGCCCGGGCACCCGGCCGCCCGGCTCCCATAGAAGTCTATGGGGCCGGGTATTACACGGCCATCACCGGAATGTGTTCCGAGTGATGGCCGGGTTTCCCGGCGGTTGCGCTCTATCTCCTCCTCCTCACAGCGCAGAGTGCATGTGAGGAGGAGGAGTTGATGCCATTCTGACGAATGGCATCGCTGTACACTGTGTTGCAGGGCCGGGGTGTACAGCAGGTGGAGGGAGCGCTGCGCTGGCTCCCTTCCCCTGCTTGTTAAAAGCACCCTGGCTCGGCGACACCTTCGATGGCGCCGCTAGTAGCAGCAGCTGCTGCCGCTGCGGCTGCTACTACTGCAGCGACGCCACTATAGCAGAGCAGGGAGGTATCTCCCCGCTCTGCTATGTGCTAGCCGCACTTTAGCTCCTTGAAGGAGCGGAATCCCCGTGTGTTCGGGGATTCCGCTCCTGGACAGAGCGCTTGATGTCTCTGTCCATATCTGGGCAGTGACATCAGGGGAAACTCCTGAAGCGGAATCCCCGAACACATGGGGATTCCCCTTCAGGAGCTGCCGCTGATGTCACTGTCCGGATCTGCCCGGCCCGGCACGGATGCATAACTTTATGCAAACCGGCCGGGCAAAATGGCCGATTTTACCGGCCGATACTCGGGCTCGGGAACGACCCGGTCGTGTGAATCCCGCCTAATGGTGGAATAATGATAAACAATTGATTCACTGTGCCTGTATTTACTGTCTATAGATGATTTATAAAATAACTGCTTGTCTCCTGGTGATGTTGTCATGTTGTTAATAAAATTAAATATTAAAAACACAACACACAGTGGAGACAGTGAGAAGAATGTAAGAGCTGCTCCTCAGACACTGACGGACATGATGATGAGATGTTGCTGCAGGTAGAAATGATTTATAATTTCTGCTCCTCAATTACCTCTTCACCTGTTATATACCTGGACAGTGTTACCTGAATGCCAGTGGTCACATGATGTGGGTCACATGACTGTCCATCCAGTTATCCTATGGGTGCATTTTTATGGACAAATTTGTGGGCTATACCATTTTTTTATTTTTAGACAGAGACAACTGCACTGATATAAGAAAGGTATGTGAGCAGAATTTGAAATACATGTATATTAGAAATCTGTATGATTTCCTTTTCTATAAATTAATACAAAAAATAAAAAGTGGACAACCCCTTTAAGTAATCCAGTGTCCATATGCCTTCTTATACTTGTAGTTCACACATACGGGAGATGGCAATCACTCTTGGGCTGACCTAACTAATATGCATACGTGTCCACACGATAGATTCCATTGATCTACCATGTGCCTCATTGAGATATGATTAGGTTACAATTATCATCTACTATATTTAGTGATAATGATATGTTTTTTGCTTGCACCACCTTGTACCAGGTACCTATTTGTGTATAGACAATATCTTATACTTTGGTTAGACTTGCGGATGTGTAGGAGCTTGATTGGCTCCTTAAATCTAGCAATTATTTTTTTTGCCACAATCCTATTTCAGGTAAATTTTTTGCATGTTTGTGTGGCTAGTTTTTGATGTTTGACACGTAAGTGAAAGAAATGTAAACTAAAGCTAATATTAAGAATAATTTGACACTGGCATGCTCTGGGCTTCAATGCCAGAAGAGAAAGTTACATTCTATCCAGTCTTAGTAGGCCAATAATCGTCCAAAAATGAGTATGATAATAAACAATGTGTTGCAGTGTAGTGTAAAATAACATTAGAGAGTGTACACGTCTCCGCTTACAAGTTCCATGCAGAAATCTAGGGCTTTCCCGGAATGTGGAAGTTATGCGGGGCTTGGAGGAGAGTGGGACTTTTTTCTTGCCTTCTTCAGTGCTGGGCGGAGGGATACCATAAGCAGTGAGAACAGATCTCTCTCTCTGGCTTGTTGTTTCCTCCTCCCTCCGCCTGGCTTTGCATGGTGGAGAGCGGAGGCTTCTCTTTCTCCTTCCTGCTCCAGACCCTGACAGCTCCAGGGGCAGGGCCCGGGGATCCGCTCCGGCGGCGGTAGCAGGAGGCAGTGCAGGCAAAGTGGAGGAGGAGGAGGAGGGGGGGATACCCAGCAACCCCAACATGTCCTCCTCCAGCAGCCAGCACAGCACCGAGCTCAAATCCGGTATGTGCCCCCTCCCAATAAACAATATGTATGGATCTATAATGTAGTGCGTGCAGATGTATGTGCGTGTGCCCTCATCGTCTGTTTCTGTATCTTGCAGAGCTCTTTTTCCTCGTTGCCAGATTCCTGGAAGATGGACCCTGCCAGGAGGCAGCTCAGGTATAAGATAACCCACATGAAGGGGGTGGTTCCCCTCCATTCAGTGCACTAAGGTACCAGCCCCCCAATATGCGTGTTTAGAGGGGCATCAGGATGTGGAATGATCTTCTGCTTTCTCTTCCCAGGTCCTGATCCGAGAAGTGGAAAAGAAGGAGGTGAGCGGGGATGCGGATGGGGGTTCGGGCATGGGTCCCCCCCCCCAAATTACCGTGCGTTTTAGGCTGTATAGTCCCCCCGATATCACATCGTCGCCCCCTTACGATCACCCCGAGCGAAATCTCTCAAGACAACAAGAGAATAAATGGCAAAGGTTTCAGTGTGCAGCTCCCTCCCCCCTCCTTGCCAGGCAGCCTTTAGTAGGGGGCGTGGGGGGCGGCGTGCTTATTATTGGGGGGCAGTAGGGTGGCTGACTTGTTCCCTCACCCCCTGCAAGGTTTTGGGGTGTTCACCCGCCGTGTAAGGCGCAGGTCCCCCCTGAGAGCGGTGAGGAGTGGAGCTGTGCTGGGTGATAGTGGCGCGCTGCAGCCACAAATCTCCTCTATAAATGGATATATATATAAGTAGTTTTTATAGAAGTTGACCAGGATGGGTGGAAATGGTTACAGACCCCTTACTCTATCTCTTTCCATTGCAGCTGCTGCCTAGGAGGGTGGACTGGACCGGTGAAGAGCACCCCAGGACTTACCAAAATTTGGTGAGTCTCCTACTGCTGAGGAAAAGTTTTTATTACCTTATATTTTCGCACAGTGAAATAAAATTGAATTTCCCGCATTTTTTGGACTTGCCATTGATGTATAGTGCATGTTATAAGCGGTATAATAGGTATATGGGGACGGGACTGGGCTCATTGTGCTGCTTGGGGAAGGGGGTCTCGTGTGCTGTCATTTCTGAGGTGACCTGGTCCTGTGTCACGAGAGAGTCAGGTGAAACCCATTTTAATGTGTGAGAAATAAAACAGACGTCATGGATGTTGTGCAGCGGAGAGCGGGAGGCGGGGCCTGCAGCCCTGGAAGCAGAAGCTGGAGAGGGGGAAGGAGGGGGAAGGGCTTTGTGCTGCCTCACAAACACACACACACACCGCCTCAGGCACAACTCGCAGCAATGTCACCAAGTAGTTATTCAGCCCCAAAATGGGCTCAGCTGACCGAGTACCCTCCTTTCTTTAGTCTTATGACACACTGTGATGTTTCTGCTGGTAGCCGCTGACTACATTGCGCTTGTGAGTTGCTTTAGGAAGCTCCATGTATTACTGTTTCCCCTTTATACAAAAATAAAACATAGATAGAAATGATAGGCTCTTGTGGTGTTTTTTTTTTTTTATGGTAAGTTTTAAAAAATATCTTATTGAATTGTATTTCTGGGAAAGCTGAGTGACTGCTTCAATGGCTGTGACATGCAGCTTTCCTGGGGTCCTGAATGGCAATGCTTGTTTAGATATGCAGCAGTACGGATGCATTGTAGTATAATGGCCTTGTCTTCTGTGAGACAATAAAGCTGTGACCCCCCCCCCCCCCCTAGGAGATGCTATGTTGGGAATATTGGGTTTAATATTAAAACTGCTTTTCCAGAAAGGTTTCCGAGTATACGGACTGTTTACACTCACCCCCCGGGCCACCAATGACTATATTGTCCAGAGTGATTGGGTGGCATGGCCACTTAACATTGCGCGACTGCACAAAGTCACCGGGGCCTAGACAATACACAGCCAGAGTTTTAACCATAAATATAGTTTATTTTTTTTTGTTTTCCTATTTCTTACAGGTTTATGACGTTTGAGGGGAAATGTAAAAATCTAGGTCAACTCCCTTTTAACCTAAGAAAGATTGGCTAGATTTATTTTTTGAAACAATTTTACTGAAGGAAACGCAGACTTGTTACATTAGTGATTTCAGATGACCGTTTCCTGAACGACTTGTTGTTCACGGCATAAGTTAAAACAAGGAATCGTGATTGATCTGTGGCCTGGTCTGGGCTTCTATTGTTGGGGATCACACATGTTATTTGGCATGAATGACTTTCCAAGTATTGCCAGTCGACTGCGCTATTGGTTCCGTCAAGAACAACAGAACCCTGTCACAATGGTGACAAACGGAAACCAATAGCAATGTTTCCGTCACCATTGAGATCAATTGTGAGGGAAACGGAAGCCAAGGTTTCAGTTTGCCTTTTAACCCGACGGAAACCTGTGACTGAACCCCTCAGCGGAAGGGCAACGCTGATGTGAAAAGGCCCTGAGTGTTCTCGTCACTTACCATGAAACCCTTTTTTAGTTTTAACCCCTTCCCAACATTTGACGTATCCACACGCCAGTCGGGTAGGGGAAGTATGGAACAGGCTCACGGAGTGAACCTGCTCCATACGATGCCGGTGTCGGCTGTATGTTACAGCCGACACTTCAGAGTAATGAGTGGGGTCGCGCTCGAGCGCGATCTCGCTCGTTAAATGCTGCGGTCAATAGCGACCGTAGCATTTAAATTGTTAGAGTGGGGCGACCCCCCTCTAACTGCTCATCGCGCCCCCCCCAGAATCGCAATCGTGGGGGGCGATGGTTGCTATGGCTGCCTGGGGGCCTAATGAAGGCCCCAGGTGCGCCATCTTTGAGCTCCTATTAAGCGCTGCCTCCGGCAGGGCTTAATAGATGCCTGTCAGAATCGCGATATACTGCAATACATTAGTATTGCAGTATATCGTGCAAGCGCTGGTTGAAGTCCCCTAGGGGGACTAATAAAAAAAACAAAAACTAAAAATGAGGCACTTTTTTTTTTTTTTTTTTTTTTTTTTATCTTTTCAATTTTTTTTACATTAAAAAAAAATAAAAAGTAAAAAAAAAAAACCCTTTTCCCATTTTCCCCCTAGACCATAGTAAATAAATAAACGTAATTGGTATCGCCGTGTCCGTAAAAGTCTGAACTATAACAATATATCATTATTTAACCCGCACGGTGAACGCCGTAAAAAATTTTTTTCTTGTAAGCGCCGGAATCTCTATATTTGGTCACTTCATCTCCCATAAAAAATGAAATTAAAAGTGATGAAAACGTTGCATGTACCCCAAAATGGTATAATTAAAAACTACAGCTTATCCCGCAAAAAATAAGTCCTCATACCACTTAATCGACGGAAAAATAAAAAAAGTTATGGCTCTCGGACTTTGGCGACACAAAATAAATTGTATTTTTTGCACTTAGGTTTTTACTTGTAAATGTAGTAAAATATAGAAAAATTTATATATATTTGGTATCGCCGTAATCGTATTGACCCACAGAAAAAGTTAGCATGTTGTATTAATTGCACAGTGAATTCCGTGAAAACGACGCGCAAAACACAATGAATTGCTGTTTTTTTTTCATTTTCTACCTTCAAAAATCAAGCCCTAATAGGACTATATTGATGGAAAAATAAATAAAGTTATGGCTTTTGGAAGGTGGGGAGGAAAAAACGAAAATTAAAATCTGAAAAAGGGCAGCATGTCCTTTCAGTTTGGTTGACTTGCCATGGCAACTACTGCATATGGGGGTTAGGGGGTATTGACACAGTAGGTTTTATTTATTTTTTTTAATGGCCCGTGAATACTGGCCGTGAAAAAATAAACATTTTCACGGACCGACGGCTCCCATAGAAGTCAATGGATCAGTTTCTAACTGAAGTTTTTAAGGAATAAATCCCTTTGACGGCCGGTAAAAACTGATCCTGGCCCTCAAAAGGGGACTCCCAGGGCACAGCGCAGAGCCTGGTGAAGCACTTGCCATTGTCTATATATGGACAGTGATGTCAGGCCTACACTCTGGCCGGGGATTACGCTCCTAGAGGGAGCCCCTGATGTCACTGCATATATGGATATGGACAGTGATGCAGGCGCTCCCTCCAGTTGCGGAATCCCCAGGCCAGAGCATTACCGACGCTAATGTTGGTCAATTTTGTTTTTCTATGCTACGTGCTGGGATCTTAGAGATACGCACTTTTCAGGAGAGATTTTGAAGAGATTTTCAATCTACTCAATGCATTCCTACGGACAGTGATTTATCACATCGATATGTGTGTGTGTGTGTGTGTGTGTGTGTGTGTGTGTGTGTGTGTGTGTGTGTGTGTGTGTTGCAAGATTTCTACTTTTATATACTGCCTTGTCCTTGGATCTGGACGACTTGCTTGGCACCTACACATTTGTTTCTAGTGAGTGCTGCTGCTTTCTATTGCTATATATATATATATATATATATATATATATATAAATTTTTGTAAAGATAAATATCTGTCGTCTAAGTCCTTTATATGGGCAGCGATTTTATTGCTCACTACTAAACAAAAGTCTAGGTCCACCCCCAGCCTTAGGCTGGCTTCACAAGTTGCGGCAAAGAAAGCAAATTTTTACTGTAATATATGAACCCAGCCTTACAGCAAGGCAATCAATACCTTAACCAGTTCAGGACCGGGCTATTTTGAGCCTTCAGGACCAGACACCGTTTAGCCATTTTTAGCACGTGTTAGTTAAATGGCTATAACTTTTTTTATTTGTTGGGCTAACGACGTGATTTTTGCCATGTTTTTTTCCGTAGACAATGCAGGTTTCTTTTTTTTTAATCATTTTTATACACATCCTTTTTTCTATTTTAGAATTTTTATTCTTAAAGTTTGAAAATAATAGTAAAAAAAATAAGCTTTTTTTTAAGTTTCAGCAATTTTTTTTTGGTAAGAACATCGTTTTACCATAAAATAGACCTTTTATTTGTGATCGTCATTGTCTACCGTAGATTTTAATATATTACATGTCTATATTGGGGTAATTGGGTCCGGGCTAGCGTTACGACAATGATTGGTGGGGGGGACGGATGTTTTTTTTGGGGTGTATATTTTATGTGTATTTATTATTAATTTTTTTTTTTTTTGGGCACTGCTCTTTACATTACTTTTATTTTTTATTACGATGGTTTGTCCCTCAAAGGTCAAAAAAGACCTTTGGGGAACTTTTATATATATTTTTTCTTTCTTTTACACCAGGCTTCTCCCACTGTAACTGGAGCTGCACAGCAGCCCCAGTTACTGGCGAAATCAGCCCTCTCATAGTGACGATTGTCACTAATAGGGCTGTGCTGGGTCTAGTAAGACCCAGCAACAGTCTGCCACTAACGGCACTCGGCGATCATGTGACCAGTCACCTGAACACCGGGAGCAATAGAGACAGCAGCGTGTTGTCCATTATAACTGTGATGATCATGATGGGGTTAATTACTATTAATGTGAGGCACATGAAGGTTCAAAACTCAACACGCCACGTTCCTTACATCAGAAAATGGAACAACTTTTTTTTATTTTTGTTGGCAAAGTATCGTTTTGGTATCGAGTATCGCTATCGAGTATACTACGTGAAGTATTGGTATTGAAGTCCAAATTCTGGTATCGGGACAACCCTACCCAGGACTGACAGCCAGGAACAGCGATCGCGCTGTCCCTGGCAGTCTAACCCCTCAAATGCTGCAGTCAATCGCGACCGCAGCATCTGAGGTGTTAGAGAGCGGGGCGGTCCCCTCTGACAGCTCATCAGCGCCCCCAAAATGCGATTGTGGGGTGCTGATGGTTGTCATGGCAGCCCAGTGGCCTAATGAAAGCCCCCGTGTCTGCTCTCGCTCTGCCTCTGTTAAGCCTGTGGCAGCGCTTATCAGAAGCCTGTAAAAATGAATACACTGCAATACATTAGTATTGCAGTGTATTGTACCAGCGATGGTTAAAATACTAATAAAATGTTGGTTATAATTTTTACTGAAAAAAAAATACAAATATTAAAAGTTCAAAACCCCCTTTTCCCATCTTACCTCTAAAGTAATGTAAAAAATAAACAAAATTGCTATTGCTGCCTCCGTAAAAGTCTGAATTATTACAATATACCACTATTTAACTTGCACAGTGAATAAAAAAATTGAAAAAGACAATCGCTGTTTTTTTGGTCAACTTAGCGGTGCAAATAATGTAATAAATGGTACCAATAAAAAGTACAGCTCGTCCTACACAAAATACGCATCCCCACCGCTCAATCGACCAATAAATAAAAGTTATAGCACAATGTCGGGAAACAAAACAATTATTTTAACAAATATTATTTTTTTTTAAAGTAGTAAAATATTAAAAAAGCTATATAAGTTTGGTATCCCTGTAATCGTATTCAGATGCAGAATAAAGTTCAGTTGTTTTTATCGCACGGTGAAAGTCGTAAAACGAAACCAAAAACTATGGAGGAATCAATAAATAAGTTATGGTTCTTGGAAAATGAAAATGAAAAAGCAAAAAATGGCTCCATCCTGAATGGGTTAACGTTGAAACCACTCAGCAAACTTATTTATTTTTTTAAACGGTTTGCGGTTTTTCCATTGCGTTTTGTTGTTGCGGTTAAATGCTTGGTTAACCCCTTAATGACCAGGCCATTTTGCGCGTTAATAACCAAGGATTATTTTTTGTTTTTTCACGGTCGCATTCCAAGAGTCGTAACTTTTTTTTTTTTTATTCCGTCAACATAAGGGCTTGTTTTTTGCGGGACGACTTGTATTTTATAATTACACCATTTTTAGATGCTTATAATATATCGATTTAACTTTTAACTTTTATTTTAGGAGAGAATTGAAAATAAGCAGCTATTCCAGCATTGATTTTCATGTTATAAATTCACGCCATTTACTATGCAGCATAAATAACTTTATTCTACGGGTCGGCACTATTACGGAGATACCAAATACGTAAAGGTTTTATATGTTTTCCTACGTTTGCACAATAAAAACCCCTTTAGAAAAAAATTACTTGTTTTTGCATCGCCGCATTCCAAGAGCCGTAACTTTTTTTTTATTTTTCCGTCAATGTGGCCGTATGTGGGCTTGATTTTTCCAATGTGTAGTTTTCATTAGTACTATTTTGGGGTACATAGGACTTATAGAGTAATTTTGATGACATTTTTTTTAATGGGGGGAATGGGAGAAAATAGAATGCGGTTTTTTTTTTTGGATGCCGTTCATCCGGCGGTTTAATTGTGTTCATTTTATTGTTCAAGTCGTTACGATCGCGGGGATATGTTATTTGTTTTGACACTTTTACTAAATAAAACGACTTTTTATTTTGACTGTAAATTATTTTATTTTTTTCACAAACTATTATTTTTAAGTCCCACCAGGGGACTTCACTATGCGATCTGCTAATCGCAGATATAATGCTTTGGTATACTGTCAGTGTAAGGGTATGTTCACACGCACTGTTTTCAGACGTAATTCTGGCGTTTTACGCCTGAAAAAAGGGCTCCATTACGCCTATAAACATCTGTTTCCCGATGTCCTGTTCCCACGAGGTCGTATTTTACGCGTCGCTGTCAAAATACGGCTCGTAAAAAGACGTACGCGAAAAAAGTGCATGTCACTTCTTGGGACGTTTTTGGAGCAGTTTTTCATTGACTCCATTGAAAAACCGCTCCAATAATGTCCGTAAAATACGCCGCGAAAAATGCGAGTTTCTACAAAAACGTCTGAAAACTGCTCCGTATTTTCAGACGTATTTTGCTAAGCCGTGTGAAGATACACTAAAACTGACAGGCAATCTATTAGGCCATGCCTCTGGCATGGCCTAATAGGCATTTGCTGAAGGCAGACCTTGTGGGCCTTTGTTAGGCTCCCGGCTGCCATGGAAACCCGACGGCGACTCGCGTTTTCTTTGCGGGGGCGCCGATGGGGTGACAGAGGGGGCTCCCTCTGTCAAACACATTAGATGTCGCTGTTACTATTGACAGCAGCATCTAATGGGTTAAACTGCTGGAAACAGAGCGCGCTTCGATTCCGGCAGTTGTGGCAGGAGCTAGGCTGTGTATAACAGACATGCTCCTGCCGCTGATCGCGTGGGTACACTGGCAGTACCCACGCGATCAAAAGATGGCTATATCCGTCCTTTTGCGGGAACTAACACCTGCACAGGACGGATATGTCCGTCCGTCGTTGTAAAGGGGTAAAGAAAGTGTGCTCGGGTTTATTTTTTTAAAATTTTGTTTTATATCAACTGTTTCACTGCCAAAGAGGTATGTAATAATGTGAGGTCTAGAGCATAGATCTTGGCATCGTATTAAAGCCCAGAATCTTAGGTTTCAAATAATACCACGCTCTGGGTGCGATATTTGGGGTGCAGCACTCATTTGAGGTTGACTGGCGGGATTCAAAGTTTATACTTCCTGGTTTGGTGTGTGTGGAGAGAGTGCAAAAACTGCAAGTGACATCAGTATGAGAGATCACAGCCTTCCAGTGACCCCAGTGGATTATACAGACTTATCTTCATGTTATCACCTTCCCCTACCAATTGTGGCAGATATGTGCTTTCTGAGTCTCACATTTAGGGGGGCTTCTCCTAAAAGAGTGAAAAGATGAGCAGCTGCACATATTAAAAACCCCTGTGCCTAATCAGATAATTTTTTAAACTCCGTGACTTGGATGTTAACTGACTTCTGGATCATGGAAAGTGTCTGCACATCTTAGGCCGGGTTCACACGAGCATGTTCGGTCCGTAAAATATGGACCGTATATCAACCACATTTCCCGGATGAACACAATTCAGGGAGACTGGCTCCTAGCGTCATAGTTATCTATGATGCTAGGAGTCCCTGCCTCGCTGTGGGAAAACTGGCCCATACCGATCACAGTAGGCAGGGACTCCTAGCGTCATAGGTAATTAAGATGCTAGGAGCCCGGCTCCCTGATGTGTGTTCGGTCCGGGAAATGCGGCCAACATACGGTCCGTATTTTACGGACCGAACATGCCCGTGTGAACCCGGCCTAAGATGTGCAGACACTTTCCATGATCCAGAAGTCAGTTAACATCCAAGTCACGGAGTTTAAAAAATTATCTGATTAGGCACAGGGGTTTTTGATATGTGCAGCTGCTCATCTTTTCACTCTTTTAGGAGAAGCCCCCCCTAAATGTGAGACTCGGAAAGCACACATCTGCCACTATGCCTTAAACTTTTTTTATTTTTAGGGTATGTTCACACGAGGAGTCTTTAGGCATATTTTGCCTGGAAAAACGCTACCTAAACGCCTACAAACATCTGCCCTTTGAATTCAATAGGAAAAACGGCGTTTAAAAAGGAGCATGTCACTTCTTGAGTCGTTTTTTTCGTTACCTGTTTTTCATTGTCAATGGAAAAACCGTTCCAAAAAAACGTTTGTCTACAAAAACGTCTGGAAATCAGAGGCTGGTTTCCCTTAAACAGTTTCGTGTTCGTGCTTGCGTGTGTGTGTGTGTAAAAATAAACCCCGTAAGGACCATTTTATTTATTTTTCTTCTCCCTGCCTTCCAAGGTCCATCATTTCTATTTTTTTTACTCAACGTGTTTGCCTTTCGCTGGATGACTTGTACTGTTTTTTTTGTTTTTTTTTTTAACACCACTATTTATTCTACCATATAGTGTACTGAAAAACAGACGAACAATTTCTTGTGGGGTCTTTTTTTTTTTTTTTTTTTTTTCTAAAAACAGGGATTTCTCTGCTTGTTTAATTTTTACAGCCTTCACTGCGGTAAAAACTACATGTTAACTTTATGCTATGTACTTTTAGGAGCTAGAGGTTTTTTCGGTTCAGTTTTGGGGTTCATACGATTTTTGGGTGATCTAACATGACCAAAAAGCAGCAATTCCTTTTTCTAAATGTTAAATTTTTTCTCTTAACGATATTCACCCTGCGGGTTAACCCCTTAAGGACGCAGCCTAGTTTGGGCCTTAAGGCTCAGAGCCCATTTTTCAAATCTGACATATTTCACTTTATGTGGTAATAACGTCGGAATGCTTAAACCTATCCAAGCGATTCTGAGATTGTTTTCTCGTGACACTTTGGGCTTCATGTTCGTGGTAAAATTTGGTCGATATATTCAGTCTTTATTTGTGAAAAATTGCAAAATTTAGAGAAAATTTACAAAAAATAGCATTTTTCAGAATTTAAATGCATCTGCTTGAAAAACAGACGGTTATACCACCCAAAATAGTTACTAGTTCACATTTCCCATATGTCTACTTTTGATTGGCATCGTTTTTTGAACATTCTTTTATTTTTCTTGGACGTTACAAGGCTTAGAACATAAACAGCAATTTCTCATATTCTTAAGAAAATTTCAAAAGCCTTTTTTTGAAGGTGCCAGTTCAGTTCTGAAGTGGATTTGAGGGGACTATGTGTTAGAAACCCCCATAAAACACCCCATTTTAAAAACTAGACCCCTCAAAGTATTCAAAACAGCATATAGAAAGTTTTTTAACCCTTCAGGCATTTCACAGGAATTAAAGCAAAGTGGAAATTAAATTTGCAAATTTCATTTTTTCTGCTGAATTTCAATTTTATTAAATTTTTTTTTAGTAACAGAGAAGGTTTTACCAGAGAAACACTACTAAATATGTATTGTCCAGATTCTGCAGTTTTTAGAAATGTCCCACATGTGGCCCTACTGCGCTCGTGGACTAAAACACAAGCCCTAGAAGCAAAGAAGCACCTAGTGCATTTTGAGGCCTCTTTTTTATTAGAATATATTTTAGGCAGCATGCCAGGTTTGAAGAGGCGTTGAGGTATCAAAACAATGGAAACCCACCAGAAGTGACCCCATTTTGGAAATTACACCCCTCAAGGAATTCATTTATGGTTTTTGTTATCATTTTGACCGCACAGTTTTTTCACAGCACCTATTTGAATTGGGCTGTGAAATGAAAAAAATGATATTTTTTCCAATAAAATGTCATTTTTGATCAAATTTTCTTATTTTCACAGGGAACAACATACCCCATTTTGTTGCCCAATTTGTCCTTAGTGCGGCAATACCCCATTTGTGGTGATAAACTGCCGTTTGGGCCCATGGGAGGGCTCAGAAGGAAAGGAGCGCTATGTGTTTGTTGGAGTCCAGATTTTGCTGGATTGGTTTTCGGGTGCCATGTCGCATTTGCAGAGCCCCAGAGGTATCAAAGCAATGGAAACCCACCAGAAGTGACCCCATTTTGGAAACTACACCCCTCAAGGAATTCATTTATGGTTTTTGTTATCATTTTGACCGCACAGGTTTTTCACAGCACCTATTTGAATTGGGCTGTGAAATGAAAAAAATTATATTTTTTCCAATAAGATGTCATTTTTGATCAAAATTTCTTATTTTCACAGGGAACAACATACCCCATTTTGTTGCCCAATTTGTCCCTAGTGCGGCAATACCCCATTTGTGGTGATAAACTGCCGTTTGGGCCCATGGGAGGGCTCAGACGGAAAGGAGCGCTATGTGTTTGTTGGAGTCCAGATTTTGCTGGATTGGTTTTCGGGTGCCATGTTGCATTTGCAGAGCCCCAGAGGTATCAAAGCAATGGAAACCCACCAGAAGTGACCCCATTTTGGAAACTACACCCCTCAAGGAATTCATTTATGGTTTTTGTTATCATTTTGACCGCACAGTTTTTTCACAGCACCTATTTGAATTGGGCTGTGAAATGAAAAAAATTATATTTTTTCCAATAAGATGTCATTTTTGATCAAAATTTCTTATTTTCACAAGGAACAACATACCCCATTTTGTTGCCCAATTTGTCCTTAGTGCGGCAATACCCCATTTGTGGTGATAAACTGCCCTTTGGGCCCATGGGAGGGCTCAGAAGGAAAGGACCACCATTTGGCCTACTGGAGCTTTTCTGGTGCTAAGTCATGTGTGCAGAAGCCCCTGAGGTACCAGTACAGTTGAAACCCCCGAGAAGTGACCCCATTTTAAAAACTACACCCCTTAAGACATTCATCTAGAGGTGTAGTGAGCATTTTGACCCCACAGGTACTGTGTAAAAGATAATGCGCAGCAGATGGTGCAGTGTGAGATTTGCAATTTTATATATGTATATGCCATTTCAGTGTCCAATATAGTGTGCCCAGCATGCGCCACCGGAGATATACACCCCTTAAATTGTAATGTGGGTTCTCCTGGGTACGACAATACCCTACATGTGGCTGTTATCAGCTGCCTGGGCATACGGCAGGGCTCAGAAGGGAAAGATGAGGGGGGTAAGCTGTGCGGAGTGCATCAGGGTAAATTGAAAATCAAGGGATGTATGATACATTTTAAAACAATCTTTTATACAGAGCCCTGGTTTTTCGGGACACGTGTCACATTGGTATATTGTGTTCTTCCTTATCCCCCTCTTATAGCAGACTCTGCACCTCTTTTGACTCTTTCCCTTTCCACCGGTTTGGGGACCTTCTCCTGGAAAGTGTTGCCCTGGTACGATGCGCCCCCCCTTCCTGGTCCCTAAAGATTAGATCTTGAAATTCCAGGAAAGTTCCCCTCTGGCCTGCACATCGACGTAGCACATACGCATTGTACAAAGCCATCTGTATGATGTGCCCGGCCAGCTTCTTATACCTCACCGCATGGCGCTGTAGGGCTTCAGGACTTGATTTGACAAGTCCATCCCTCCCATGTACCTATTGTAGTCCAGGATGCAGTCTGGTTTGGGGGTGGCCTTTCCTTCATATATCCTAAATCTGTAGGTATACCCTGATGCACTCTCGCACAGCTTATACATCTTCACGCCATACCTTGCCCTCTTACCTGGCAGGTACTGGCGGAATTGAACCCTCCCTTTAAAATGTACCAGGGACTCATCAATAGAAAAACACTTCTCGGGGGTGTATGCTTGGGAAAACCGGGCACTGGAACGGTCTAATAGGGGTCTCCGTTTATACAAACGGTCAAAACTGGGGTCATCTCGGAGTGGGCACGGCTCATTATCAGTATAATGTAAGAAGCGAAGTATTGCCTCATTTATTTATTTTTTTAGGTTCCAGTTAATTTCTGAAGTTGCTTTGAGGGGCCCATATATTAGAAACCCCTATCAAACACCCCATTTTAGAAACTAGACCCCTCAAAGTATTCACAACAGCATTTAGAAAGTTTATGAACCCTTTAGGTGTTTCACAGAAATTTAGAGCAAAGTAGAGGTGACATTTACTCTTTTTATACCATTTTTTTTATAACACAAAAGGATTTATCAGAGAAACGCAACTCAATACTTATTGCCCAGATTCTGCAGTTTAGAGAAATATCCCACATGTGGCCCTCGGGCGGTAATGGACTGAAGCACCGGCCTCCGAAGCAAAGGAGCACCTAGCGGATTTTGAGCCCTCTTTTTTATTAGGCACCATGTCCGGTTTGAAGAGGTCTTGTGGTGCCAAAACATTGGAAACCCCCCAAAAGTGACCCCAATTTGGAAACTAGACCCCTTGAGGAATCCATTGTAGTTTTCATGGGGTGCATGCGGCTTTTTGATCAGTTTTTATTCCATTTTTAGGTGGCGTGGTGACTAATAAACAGCAATTCTACTATTGTTTTTGTATACTTTTTTTTTTACAGCGTTCACCGTGCGCTAGAAAAGACATATTCACTTTATTCTGTGGGGCGATACGATCACGGCGATACCAGATGTTTATAGTTTTTTTTTATGTCTTATGGCGTTTGCACAATAAAATACGTTTTGTAAACAATCATTCACTTTTTGTGTTACCTTATTCTAAGAGCCATAACGTTTTTATTTTTCAATCAATAAAGCCGTGCGAGGACTTATTTTTTGCGTAACGAACTGTATTTTCCATCAGTACCATTTTTAGGTACATGCGACTTTTTGATCTCTTTTTATTCCATTTTTTGGGAGGTGAAGTGACCAAACAATTGTGATTGTGGTACGGTTTATTAATATTTTTTTTTACGGCGTTCACCGTGCGGGATAAATAACGAAATAATTTTGTAGTTCAGGCCGTTACGGACGCGGCGATACCAATTATGTATAGTTTATTTGTTTGTTTATATATTTTTATTAATAATAAAGGACTGATAAGGGAAAAAGTGGGACTTTTACTTTTATTACTTTTAAAACTTTTATTTTCTTATTTTTACACATCTTTTTTTAACTTTTTTTTTACTTTATTACTTTGTCCCATTAGGGGACATGAGGGCAGGAGGCCCTGATCGCTATTCTAATACACTGCACTACATGCGTAGTGCAGTGTATTAGAACTGTCAGCTACTCACTGACAGCAAGCATAGTGGGTCCTGACGTTGTCAGGACCCACTAGGCTTCCGTCTATGGCATAGCCGGACGCCATTGTTTGGTGTCCGGTTGCCATAGTCACCATCGCCGGCCGCTATCGCGTAGCAGGCCGGCGATGGCAGCTTAACCCCTAAAAAGCCGCGATCTCTATAGAACGCGGCTTTTAAGGGGTTAATCAGCGGGGACACAGCGATCGGTCCCCGCTGTAGGAGCTGTGACAGCTGCTGAACAAGACAGCAGCGTCACAGCTCCTGTATGTGTCGGGAGGACGGCCGAAACGGCCGTTACTCCCGAGACGTACTATTACGGCATGGAGCGCGAACGATACAGCTGCCATGACGTAATAGTACGTCAAGGAGCGGGAAGGGGTTAAATAACGATATACTTGAATAATTCAGACTTTTTACGGACACAACGATACCAACTATGTTTTTTTAACATTTTTATATTACTTTAGGGGAAAAATGTTTTATATACAGTATTACTAAAACATTTTTATATATATATATATAATTTTTTTTTTAAAACCCTCTAGGGGACTTCAGTAAGGGACTTATTGGCTGTAGTCACAGGAACGTGTGAAAAAAACTGCAATTTTTTCACGGCTGACTTGCATTTGTGCGGGAACAGATTTCACAGATCCCTCATAGACTTTGCTTGTACAGTGCACTGAAATACAATACACTACAATACTTATGTGTTGTTGAGTACTGTGCTATTTAGTGGCTTTTATAATAAGCCTTGCCTATTAATAGGAGCACCAAGATGGCAGACCCAGGGGCCTTCATTATGCCCCCAGACTGCTATGACAATTTATCTTAACCTTTCTCAGCCAAGCGCGCGTCTTCTTTCAATAGGGAGAAAGCCGTTGCCAGAAATTCAACAAGCCTGACCCTTCTCTCCTTTTGACATCTGCCATCGGGTAAGAGTTGGGGCCCCGCCACACACGGTCGATTATCGGCCGGTCACGCTAATATTCGCGAGTTCGGCCGGCATACATCTAATGTGTATAACCAGTTTTAGATGCCACAATCGCGATTGACCACAGCATCAAAGTAGTTAAAGGGAACCCGTCACCAGCATTTCACCTATTAAACCAGCAATACCTGGTGGAAGTGGGTGAAAAATAATCTTTTATATGTAACCTATAATTATCTACTTAGTAGGCTCTGTGCCTTTAGTATTCAGTTTTGTAGTGTTCCCACGCTGTATGCTAATGAGCATAAGTCATATCTTCGTTCCTCATGCCTTTTAGAGTTAATCCCGCCTCCTTACATTTGATTGACTGCTCCTCGCTTTCCCACAGCACACATGAAATCCCGCACTTGCACATCGATGTTCTGGTGCATGTGCACAACGGGACACCATAGTGTCGCATTCGCAGTTACAAGCAGGGAAGGGTGTCAGACCATACATGACGGGCACATGCGCTCTATCTCAGATGAGATTTCGGCGTTCAGGGCGGGTCAGTTTTTGGCAGTGGGCGGACATGAGGAGGAACGGACGAGACTGCCGGATTATTACGATAAAAGGCGTGAGATGTTTGCAGACCTATATTTAGTCGGAGGAGTTTGGGAGAGGGAATAACTGCAATAAACTTTTGACAGCAGCGGCCAGCAAGGGGTCAGTAGAGTTCAATAGGTGCAATGCTGGTGACCGGTTCCCTTTTAAATGTCCGGGTTCGAAGTTATCTCTGATCTCAACCGTTGGTGTGAGGTAGGGCTGGGCAGTTATGACCTAAATCAAGATTAATTGAACATGTAACCTTGATTACGATTATTGAACTATTTAGGCCACACCCCTATTTGCAGGCTATGCTATTGAATTCATATTTATCCCCTGAGTCTCCTGTATTCTACTGTATATAATATACCACCTATATGTACCTCAAAGAGAGAGATCTTTTGACTCAGTCAGAAAAGATTAAACCTATAACCGAGTCAGAACTTGGTGCATTGACCTATTCTCATAATTTTTGCACACACCTATGTTTTCACATGCACACACCAATCACATATTTTATTTTCACAATTTAACGTCTATATGTTTCCCCTATTTGATTCACTTACACCCCATGTGTTATCCGTTTGACAGATCCTGTGTCTTAGCACATTAGCGATAAATTTTTCGTCTCCCTTCAAGTATCTCCTCTCCAAACATGGGCTTTCTTTCTGCATGTGTCCAATCTCGTTTCAGAGAATAATCCATTCCACCAACCAGCGATAAGCCATGCGCTTACGAATCAGGGGGGACTGTCCGTGATGTCCTGCGGTCTCGTGTCTCTATCTGGATGGGCGGAGTCGGTGTGACGTCCCTGTCGCTCTTTCTCTGACCCCTCCGGATGACGCGACGCCGGAAGCACATCGCCGGACATATTCGTACCTGGCATATGTCGCCGTATAGAGGCTGTCCGCTCATAGTCAGCCCCCATACATCTGTCGGACATGATTGGACAATGCCTATGTAAATAGCAGCTTCCGCTGGAGAGACACTACCCCCGTACGAAGGCATTCTGCCGAAACGCGTGTCGGGCTGGTGTCTCTACAGAGCAGGAGCAATTATATGGGTAAGTAACATTGTTTACTGTGCCACCTACACAGGTCTGGTTGAATATATATTCCTATTAGCGCTTTTTCTCATATTACATAAATCTATGTTGTTACTCTCAATGATTACCTCACGCTTATCTTGTAACCAGCTCTAACTACATGCATGGGGACTCTTGCCCATTATAAAGCAGCGTGTACTGTCATTATTCCCCTGTGGCTTACATTTACTCCTATTTATTGTGTTATGCCCATATGCTTCCTGCTTTGTAGGACACCATTTATATTGCACTGCATGTTTCATTTTTTAACCTGTTTTGTCTCATGTATGTTAACAATAAAGGATATTTTGTAATTTTTCAAATAATCTTGTGTTAATTGACCTCATCTGTAAGCTATATCATGTATATAATATACCCCTGATACTGACCTCACACAGTATATTGCCCCCCCATAGCTGCCCCCACACATTGTAATGGCCCTATAGTTGCCCTCCACACAGTATAATGCCCACATAGCTGCCCCCACACATTGTAATGCCCCATAGCTGCCCCACACATTATAATGCCCTTATAGTTGCCCTCCACACAGTGTAATGCCCCCCATAGCTGTCCTCCACACAGTGTAATGCCCCCCATAACTGTCCTCCACACCGTGTAATGCCCCCCTATACTGTCCTCCACACCGTGTAATGCCCCCCATAACTGTCCTCCACACCGTGTAATGCCCCCCATAACTGTCCTCCACACCGTGTAACGCCCCCCATAACTCCTCCACACCGTGTAACGCCCCCCATAACTCCTCCACACCGTGTAACGCCCCCCATAGCTGTCCTCCACACCGTGTAACGCCCCCCATAGCTGTCCTCCACACCGTGTAACGCCCCCCATAGCTGTCCTCCACACCGTGTAACGCCCCCCATAGCTGTCCTCCACACCGTGTAACGCCCCCCATAGCTGTCCCCACGCCCTTTAACGCCCACACAGCTGCCCCCAATAGTGCCTGATAAAAATAATATACATACACTCCTAACCCCGTTCCAAAGGTGAGCGGAGGAGATCCCTCTGCTCCTCTGGTTTGTGCAGACAGGCACGGTGACGTCACTGCCTCGTGTCCAGCGATACATAGTGAATGGTAGAGCAAGGACCTTACGGTCCCCTTCTCTACCATTGGATTCAACTGTATCTGTGTCCTGAAGATGCAGATACAGTTTAAACCGGGAGTGAAGTGTCATCTGTAATACACCGCTAACAACCACAGCATATGGAGCAGGCCTGGTGGGCTCTCCCCCCGCGCTATAACATTCAGTTACATCATAATGTGGGAAGGGCTCCAGTTAGATATCTACCGTATTTTTTGGGCTATAAGACGCAGCTTTTAGCAAGAATAAATGTTTGGAGCGGAGCGGGCTCACGCGCTGAGCCCACTCCATATACTTCAGATACCAGCTGTGTTTTACAGCTGACATGCTACTATAACGACCAGGCACAGCGATGGCGCTGTTCCTGGCCATTTAGTTCAATGCTGTGGTCAATTACGACCGCTGCATTTATAGGGGTCTTCCCATGAAGGACGTTTGACATATCCACAGGATATGTCATAAGTGTCGGAGATAAATGCGGGTCCCATCTCTGGGACCCACAGGTATCTCTAGAACGGGCCCCCCATAAACCCCGTTCTATCTTACCCGACTCCGCTGTCTACCGGCCATTTCCTGGTTACATGGTCGAGTTATGGAAACGGTGTAACTCGCTGAGCTACGCTGTTTCCGTAACTCCCATAGAACTGAATAGTAGTTACGGAAACAGCGTAGCGTGGTACGCTGCTTCTGTAACTGCCATTCACTACTATGGGAGTTACGGAAATAGCGCTGCTCAGCGAGTTACGCGGTTTCTGTAACTCAACCATGTATTTCAGTGTATTGTTGAGGTAGCTGAGGGCTGGGGGCACCCCTGCTCGAACAGGTGAGATCGCTATAAGTATCGCTCTCACCCGTTTAACCCCTCAGATGTGGCACTCAATAGCGAACGCTGCATCGGAGTTGTTTTAGAGAGAGGGAGCTCCCTCTCATCCCACTGACACCCGGCGATAAGATCGCCGAGTGTCTGTCTCAGATGGCTGCCGGGGGCCTAATAAAAGTTCCCAGGTCTGCCTGTAGTGAATGCCAGCTAGGTCATGCCAGAGGCATGTCCTAGCAGATGCCTTTCTGTTTTAAACTGACAGGCAGTAATACACTGCAATACAAAAGTATTGCAGTGTATTATAAAAGCGATCGGATGATCACATGTTAAAGTCCCCTAATGGGACTAGTGTAAAAAAAAAAAAAAAGTTGAATAAAGTTAATAATTTTTTTTTGAAAAACCCACTTTTTCCCCCTACAAACTGCTTTACTATAAAAAAAAATAAAGCAAAAAAGTTACACATATTTGGTATCGCCGGGTCCGTAACGACCCAGACTATAAAGCTATTACATTATTTAACCCGCACGGTGACCGCCATAAAATAAATAACAATGGGAAAATTTATGTTTTCTGTGAATCCTGACTTTGATAAATTGATAAAAAGTAATCAAAAAGTGGGATCTACTCCAAAATGGTACCAATAAAAACTACAAGTCGTCCCGCAAAAAAAAGCCCTCATACAACTGCATCGGCGGAACAATAAAAACGTTACGGCTCTTCAAATATGGAGACACAAAAACAAATAATTATGAAAAAAGTGTTTTTACTGTGTAAAAGTAGTAAAACATACAAAATCTATACAAATTTGGCATCGTTGCAATTGTAACAACCTGCTGAATAAAGTTATTGTGTTATTTATACCACGCGGTAAACGGCGTAGATTTATAACGCAAAAAAGTGTGGCAAAATAACTTTTTTTTTTTTCTATCCCCCCCCCCCAAAAAAAAAGTTGTTAAGTTAATCAATAAATATGTACCTCGTTAAGAATACAAATACAACTTGTCCTGCAAAAAACAAGACCTTATACAGCTATGTCGACGCTCTTGGAATTGCGATGATGGAAAAACAAAAAATGCCTTGGTCATTAAGGTTTAAAATAGGCTGGTCATTAAGGGGTCAAAGAAGTTTTCTAGAAAAACACATTGATCAATTCCGCTGCAGATTTTTTTTTTAAGCAAAACCGTGGCATATCCCCGATGACTCCGCGGCAAAATCTGCATGTGTTAAATGTGGATTTTGCGGTGGATTTCATTTTTTGCATTGCAAAGGGTGAAATTCATGGTTTCTCCGCACAAGAATGAGCATGCTACGGATTTGAAAATCCGCTCTTTTTTTCAATGTTGATTTTTTTTTTTTCTGCTACGTGTAGATATGGTTTCGAAAACCCCATTGTCTTGTATTGCACTGTAAATTGCTGCAGATTTTCAATGTAATCTGCTTTTCAAATCCGCCTCGTTTGGCCTCACCCTTGCGGTCCTCTTACACGACCCGACGTGGGCTGTTTAAAGGAGCGACTATCGGTACAGCTCCTTAACCGGCGCTCTTTGCTCCTTTCACAAGGAGCTATATATGGGGCCGATCTCTCGTCCCCATGCGGTTTCATCATGTCGGCAGCACATCTTCCTGTTCCTACGATCGCTCTACCCCATACATTTCTATCCTGTTGGCAGCACGTCACCCGGTCTACACAGGGAGTTGTGCTGCCGACAACGTTAACGTTTTCGGGTGCATAAAAGATACAATCAGCCGGTGAACAAGTTTTTACTCGTTCGTCTGATCGTTGTACAGTTTACACACGGCAATGGCCTGAAACATGCGTTCTGTAAACGCTCGTTTGCCCGATAATTGGCTTTTGATTACCCCCTGTGCCTTAACAGGGCACTTGTTAGCAATTGTGACGTGAATCGGCGTGCAGGTAGAGCAAAATGTGCCTCAAAATTCCAAACAGAGTTTTGAGGCAGGTTTTCTGCCTGCAAAAAACTGTGAACCCAGCCTTTTAGCCACACACGTGAATTTTATGCAGTCATTTACAAAACTTTATGCTTTGATGCAAAATTGCATGAAGACGCTGATGAGTTAACCTCCCCCCCCCCCTCGTCTGTGTGCTGTCTGCTTTAACAATGGACAGCACACTGACATATACAAGTCAATGGGTCTATTCATACAAAGTGTGTCTGTTGCAGAGAAATCGCAGCATTACCTGTGCTTTTATTTTTATTTTTTCTCACGAATAAGTTGCTAAAAAATTCCGAAAAAAGTGAAACCAGGATGTGCTTGCTAAGGAGAAAAACTTATGACACGCAGATGCAGGAAAAAAGAATGGCTACTTTTTTGCGGACGCAAATCTGACACGCTTGTGTGAATTAGGCTGAAGTATGGAATTACCTGAAGGATGTTTTGGTTCATGACATTGTTTCCATCTTTTACAAGATACATCAGACATCACAGTGCTTTGAATGTTTCATTGAACATTGTTTGGGTTATTATTTTTAATATAAACTTTTTATTAATTTCTTTTGGAGTTTTAATTTGAGAGCGAATTGCCAGTGATGCAGTTGTTTTTCTCTTTTAACCCCTACCCGCACGACTCAGTAACTATACGTCGTCGTGAGAGGTTCCTTTAGGCACGAGGACGTATAGCTACTAAGTCGTACACGTGCGACCGTTTGCACCAGGAATCGGGAAGTCAGCTGTCCTCCGACAGCTGACACTCCATTCTTGCCGGCCAGTGGTCTTGTGCTGCTGATTTTAGCAATTAACTCCTTAAATGCGGCGATTGGTTGCGATGGCCGCATTTTAGTGGTTGCTAGCACTCCGACAGACCCCACGATGAAATCTCGGGGTTTGCCAATGGTTGGCATGGAAACCGGAGGCCAAACAATGGCCTCTGTGCCTGCCTCCGGCTGGTCCTGATAGGCTTCCTATCAGAGTAACAGGAAGTCACTGTCGTTCCCAATGCACACTGTCACTGATCAGCGGCTCATCGTTGCTGATTTTGGCAATTAACCCCTTAAATGCAGTGAAATCGCTGCATTTATGGGGGTTTGTAGCACATCGGCAGCCCCCATGCAATTGTGGGGGTTGCCATGGCAAACGGAGGCCACACAACAGTCTGCCATGTATGGAAGTCTATAGGGACTAGTCTCTGGCTGGTCCTCCTGGGCTTGCTGTCAGAGTGACTGACGTCACACTGACAGTTGGAATGCATTACACTACTAGGTAATCCAGAGGAAAAGAGGCAGCACTCCAATATTATAAGGATCCAAATTTTTTATTCACCCAACATAGAGGCAACGTTAAACGTTGCCTCTATGTTAGGTGAATAAAAATTTTGGATCTTTTATAATATTAGAGTGCTGCCTCTTTTCCTCTGGATTGCGATTGTGCGTATTTGGGGTTTCATGTCAAGTCTCCCCTGAGGATAGCACCCTCACTGCATGCTACGGTGCAGCTCCTATACTTTGCTATTTACACTACTAGGTAGTGTAATGTATTATAGCCGCAATCAGTGCTGCAGGTAAAAAAAAAAAAAGGTGTAAAGTTAATAAAAATGTTTTATAAAACTGTAAAGATAAGTTTTTTGTTTTTTTTCCTCTAACGCTTTTATTATAGGAAAAAGAATGAAAACTTTCAAAAAATAATAAAAAGTACATATATTTGGCATCACCATGTTTGTAACGACCCAAATTAATGGTATTTTTTCCACAAGGTGAATAGCGTAAACAAAAATTAACAAACAGCATCGCTATTCTTTGGTCACCACCCCTCCCATCATATAGAATAAAAAGTGATCAAAAAGTCGCAATGTACCCCAAAATAATACCAATAAAAACTAACACCCGTCCAGCAAAAAACAAGCCCGTACACCGCTTTTTTGACTGAAAGATAAAATAGTTATGGCTCTTAGAATATGGCAACACAAAAAATTAATTATTTTATAAAAAGGTGATTTTATTGTGCAAACGTTGCAAAACATGAAAAAAACTATACATATGGTATCGCCGTAATCGTACCGACCCGCAGAATAAATTAAAACTTAATTGTGAACGCTGTATGAAATAAAGTATTTAAAACGCCAAAAACTAGTTGTTTTTTTTGGTCACCTTAGCGCTAAACAAATGTAATAAGTGATCAAGAAGTTGTATGTACCATAAAATGGTACCAATAAAAGCTACAGCATCGACCAAAAAATAAAAGTTATGGCTCTCAGAATGTGATGATACCAAACAATTTTTGTTTATCAAATAGTCTTTTCTTTGTAAAAGTAGTAAAATATAAAATAAACTATCAATTTGGTTTCACCGTAATCGTATTGAGACGCAGAATAAAGTTAAGTTGTCGTTTTTAACGCACAGTGAAAGCGGTAAAAGTTCAACCCAAAAATCAATGGAGGAATCGGTTTTCTTTCCAATTTCAGCCTGCAAAGAATTTTTCAGTTTCCCAGTACATTATATGGTACTTTAAATATTGAGTTGCGTTTCTATAGTGAAACCTTCTGTGTTACAGAAAAAATGTATTACAAATGAGATTTGTAAAAAAAAAAATTTAATTTGTAAATTTTACCTCCTACTTTGCATTAATTCCTGTGAAACGTCTAAAGGGTTAAAATACATATATATATATATATATATATATATATATATATATATATATATATATATATATATATATATATATGCTGTTTTGAATACTTTGAGCGGTGCAGTTTTTAAAATGGGGTGATTTATGGGGACTTTCTAATATATACGGCCCCCAATGCCACTTCTGAACTGGTCCCTGAAAAAACAGCCGTTTTCTTGAAAATGTGAGAAATTCCTGCTAATATTCTAAGGGTATGTTCACACGCAAACTCAAAAAGTTTGAAAATACGGAGCTGTTTTCAAGGGAAAACCGCTCTTGATTTTCAGAAGTTTTTTTTTAAGCCACTCGCAATTTTCGTGGCGTTTTTCTTACGGCCGCTTTTGGAGCTGTTTTTCTATAGTCAATAAAAAAACTGCCACGTAAAAAAAACGGCCCATCGGAACAGATTATTCGGCTGTTTCTCGGGCGTTTATGGCCCGGATAACGGCCGAAAATAAGCCGTGTGAACATGCCCTGAGCCTTGTAACGTCCTAGAAAAAAATGAAAGGACGTGAAAAAAACGTAAAGTAGACATGGGAAATGTTAACAGGTAACTATTTTGTGTGGTATTACGATCTGTTTTACAAGTAGATGCATTTAAATTTAGAAAAATGCTAATTTTTGCACATTTTCTATAAAATTAGAGTTTTTCCACAAATATTGAATTTGTCGACCCAAATTTTTTCACAAACAAAATACAATATGTCACGAGAGAACCATTTCAGAATCGCTTGGATAGGTTAAAGCATTCCAAAGTTATTACCACATAAAGCGACACGGCAGATTTGAAAAGGCCAAAACAGGCTCAGTCCTGAAGGGGTTAAAGCACATGAAGTGCTGCAAGAATTACAGAAATCAATGCAATGCAGTGAGGGATTAGTTTCAGTATCTGACGTGGAGACGGCTACAAAGACGTGGGAAGCTGCAGACTGGGAACGGTAATAGAAAAATCGCCTGGACTTGTTTGCATTTTTGACTGTTTAATAGCAAGAGTTTAGGTCAAGACATAAAATAACTGCGTTGACATACTTTGCAGATGCAAATCTTAATTGATTTTGTAGCTTGCCTGAATCTTGGTTAATAATATATTGAGCCTGTCCGTTCTTTGATATTTTCAGTAGTCCTTGTCTACATCTTTTTTGTGTTATTGATGCTAGTTATGCCTGAGCAGATTAATCTGTGTACATTTTAATCAACTTTTGTACGCTAGGTAAGAATAGAAGATATTTTTTGAAAGTAGTTTAGTTCTGCATATAGACCTGTATCCTTATGGCTTATCTCAGCTTCAATGTACTTTTTTAAGCTCCTTTCTCTTACACTTATTGAATGTACAGTGTATGTATACAGTGATGGGAAAAATTATTTAACCCTTTCATGTGTCCCTTAATACATATTGTTTTTACACTGAATAGTTTCTGATTTGCAAACAAAATGTATTATAAGACAAAAGGGACCTGAGTAAATGGATTTTTTTTTTAATTATTGGTACATTTATGAATGTACTCCCAACAGCCATATCACCCATGTGTAACAGTAAGCTGTTTTACTTACAACTTTGTCACATTGTCGGGCGCAAAATTTTAAGACTAAGGCCCCATGCCCACGAACGTGTTTTTGCGTCCGCAATTCCCCCGAAAATCCACGGGAGAATTGCGGACCTATTCATTTCTATGGACCCATACACACTATCCGTGTTTTCACGGGTCCCCGCATGTCCGCAAATCCGTACCGCACAAACTCAGGACATGTCTTATTACGGCCCACAAATTTGATGCGGACATGCCCATAGAAGTCAATGGGCCTGTGGAAAATGCGGGTACACCTCCGTGTGTCAACCGCAGTTTGCGGATTTGCCGAAGTGTTGCTAGGCGACGACCGGGAATGAGTTCAGTCGTCATCCTGTTTTACCTAGGCTTTTTTTTTAATCCGCATTTTGCGGATTACATACGGATGAACTGCGGAGGACATTTCACGGATCACGGTCCTGGAATTTGCGGACCAGAAAAAAACTACGGTCGTGTGCATGAGGCCTAACACTATTTTAGATTAAAAAAATAAATAAAAAAATTCCTTTTATAATGGCAACATAAAGACTGCATATGCATGAAAATGTCTTCTTAAAGGCACATTCCAGCTCTTTTCAAAGTTAAAATAGTGCCGACAAAACCTACCTAAATTCCTCTCCTTATTTGTCAGATGCACCATTTTTGTTATTTAACCGCATTGCGCACTTTGGCGTAAATGCACGCCCAGGTGAGCAGTAAGTTTGCGCACCTGGGCGTGCAGTTACGTCTGCGCTTTAACAGTTAACCGCCGCACAGCGCTACACCGCACAGCAGCGTGTGTGTATGGTGTCTGCCCTGCTCTCTGTGTTGCCGATCAGAGACCTATTGTCGCTGATTTAGGCAATTAACCCATTAGATGCGGCGGTTGATTGCGATCGCCGCATTTAAGAGATTGAGAGTGGATCGGCAGCCCCCACATGGATTTGCGGGGGCTGCCAATGGTTGTCCGCGCCACCGGAGGCTGGTCCTCATAGGCTTCCTGACAGAGTGACTGCCAAGTCACAATGACAGTTAGAATACATTACACTACGTAGGTAGTGTAATGTATTCTAGCAACGATCAGAGCTGCAAACCTAAATGTCCCCTAGTGGGACAAGTAAAAAGTTACAAAATAAGTAATACGTTACATAATAAGTTACATAAACAAAAAATGCTTTTTTTTCCCCTATATTAAGTCTTTTATTATAATTATAGGAAAAAAATGAACCCGTTAAAAAAAGTACACTTTTGGTAACACCACGTTCGTAACGACCCAAACTATAATATTTTTCCCGCACTGTGAACGCCGCAAAAAAAAAAAAGATTAAAAAAAACAATGCTAGAATCCCTTTTTTTGGTCACCACCCCTCCCAAAATATAGAATAAAAAGTGATCAAAAATTTGCATGTACGCCAAAACGGTAACAATAAAAACTACAACCCGTCCTGCAAAAAAACAAGCCCTTACACAGCTTTTTTGACTGAAAAATAAAGAAGTTATGGCTCTCAGAATATGGTGACAAAATTACTTTGTAAAAGTAGAAAAAGTATTAAAAAAAATAAAATAAACTATATAAATTTGGTATCACCGTAATAGTATTGAGTCACGGAAAAAAATGTAAGTTGTCGTTTTTACTGTATGGTGAAAGCCGTAAAAACAAAACCCAAAAGACCATGGAGGAATCAGTTTTTTCCAATTTCAGCCTGCAAAGAATTTTATTTTCAGTTTCCCAGTACATTAAATGGTACTTTAAATGGTGTCAATTAAAACTACAACTCCTCCCACAAGAAATAAGCCCTCACACCACTCTATTGATGGAAAAATAAAAAAGTTATGGCTCTTAGAAAGCGGGGAGGGAAAAACTAAAAAGAAAAAGCAAAAAATGGATCAGTCCAGAAAGAGTTAATTCATTTTTAATGAAAAAAACATTTGAGACCACGTGGGGTATTGCTGTACATGGGAGAAATTGCTTTACAAATGTTGGGGTGCTTTTTCATCCTTTTATCCTTTGTGAAAATGAAAAAATGAAAAATTTTTGTGGAAATAATGTTGATATTCATTTTCATGGCCTAATTCTAATTAGTTCTGCAAATGACCTGTGGGGTCTATATGCTCACTATACCCCTAGATAGATTCCTTAAGTGGTGTAGTTTCCCAAATGGGGTCACTTTTGGGTGGTTTCCACTGTTTTGGCGTCTCAGGGGCTTTGCAAATTCGACATGGCACTCAAAAACCATTTCTTCTAAATTTGAGCTAAAGCCAAATAGCGCTCCTTCCCTTCTAAGCCCCGCTGTGAGTTCAAACAGCAGTTTATTACCACAAATGGCGTATTTCCGTAATCTGGAGAAATTGTTTTCCGAATGTTGGAGTGTTTTTTCAACTTTATTACTTGTAAAAATTAAAAACTCCTACGTTTTTTTTCTGAAAAAAAAAGTTACATATTAATTTTCACATACTAATTCAAATAAATTTAGCAAAAAAACTGTGTTCAAAATGCTAACTATAGCCCTAGATAAATTCTTTGAGGGGTGTATTTTCCAAAATGGGGTCACTTTTAGGGGGTCTTTTACTGTTTTGGCACCACAAGACCTCCTTAAACCTGACATAGTGCCTAAAATATATTCTAAAAAAAAAAAGAGGCCCCAAAATCCACTAGGTGCTCCTTTGCTTCTGAGGCCTTTGTTTCCGTCCATGCAAATTTTCTCTAAATCGTGGTGTTTTTCACAAATATTCAATTTATCAACAATATTTTTCCTCTAATATAAAGTACAATATGTCAGGAGAAAACAGTCTCCGAATCACTTGGACAGGTAAAAGCATTCCAAAGTTATTTCCACATAAAGTAACATGTCAGATTTGAAAAAATCGGCTCCATCCTGAAGGCTAAAACAGGCTCAGTCCTGAAGGGGACATAATAGTGCCTATACAGGTGTATATGGTAGTTTATGGCAGTTCTTCATTAGAGAGATAATAATTCTGCTTCTTTCTTAGAGACTCTGTCACCACTTTATAAGTGCCCTATCTCCTACATAATGTTTTCGGTGCTGTAATGTAGATAACAGCAGTGGTTTTTCTTTTGAAAAACGATCATTTTTGAGCAAGTTATGAGCAATTTTAGATTTATGCCAATTTAGTTTCTTAATGACCAAATGGGCGTGATTTTACTTTTGACCAAGTGGACGTTGTACAGAGGAGTGTATGACACTGACCAATCAGCATCATACACTTCTCATTGTTCCAGTCCAGCTTCTTTCACTGCACAATCACACTGCTGTGGATCATGCTGGGCTGGAATAATGAGAAGTGTATGAGGCTGATTGGTCAGCGTCATACACTCCTCTGTACAACGTCCACTTGGTCAACAGTAAAATCACGCCCATTTGGTCATTAAGAAACTAAATTGGCATAAATCTAAAATTGCTCATAACTTGCTCAAAAATGATCGTTTTTCAAAATAAAAACCACTGCTGTTATCTTACAGCGCCGATCAGATTATAGAGGAGATAGCGTACTTGTAATCTGGTGACAGAGCCTCTTTAAATCTTGTATTCCAAGAGGAAACCCAGTGACCATATTGGAGTGAAGAGATCCTTTTCATGTTTCCAGCAGTATTGAGTTCTCTGCAAAGCACTAGGGTCAGTCTTTTTCTTCAGGCTGCTAGCCGTTTTTCAGACGGCTAGCACCCTGACCCATTCATTTCAATGGGGCCATGCACACATTTTTGACGGTCCCGTTGCTCCGTTCCGACAAAAGTAGAGCATGTCCTACTTTGGCCCGAGATTCTGTGACCGTGAGGCCCATGCAAGTCAATGGGGCGTCAAAAAAAACAACTGAAGGCACACGGAAGGCATCCGTTTGCCGTCCGTGTGTGACGGAGCCGTTGCCTAGCAATGGCCGGGCGGGCAGAGGTACACACACACACACACATACAGACAGATACTGCACTAATCGGCAGCCCCTTCTCTCTGTCAGCACTGATAGAGCGAAGAGGCTGCTGATCAGTGTTGGAACGCAGGGATATTAAGAAAAATAAGTTCATACATACCCCGGCCGTTGTCTTGGTGACGCGTCCCTCCTCTGACATCCAGTCCGACCTCCCTGGATGACGTGGCAGTCCATGTGACCGCTGCAGCCTGTGATTGGCTGCAGCGGTCACATGGTTTGAAACGTTATCTCAGGAGGCTGGACTTGTGGAAGAAGCAGGTAAGCAGGGAGTTCTGGGTAAGTAGTAACTTTTTTTCTTTTTTTTTTTTTTTTTTGCAGGTTTTTGTTAATGAACCATTAATCTATATTGTGAGCGCCGCGCATGGTATTCCCTGTCCATCGGTAGTCTTTACATAGTGTGAACGGGTTTGTTTCCTCTCGGAAACTGATACACGGAAGTGTACACGGGAAGCACACTTCGAATCACGGACACACGGATCCGTGAAAAACGGCCGTGAAAACGGTGATGGAAGTGCATGAGGCCTTAATCAGTGTGTTAGACATGATAAAACCATGTCAAAACGTGCACCACAGCATGCACATTGATTTCTATGGTCCGTACAGATGCCCTAATGGTGTAGTTTGTGCATACGTTTTGTTTGCTTACGTTGTATCCCTTTTTTTTTTCCATGTCCTGAAAAGCGTAGTCTACTACGCTTTTCAGTACTTTTCCAAAACCTATACGTTTTTATTTGTATTGAAGTCAATGGCAACGTATGGACGACGTATGCAATATTAAACCCTACGTTTGCATACGTAAAACGTATACGTTTTTGTAACCTTATATGGGAAATCTTGACTTTAGCAAAATCAAACTTTGTAAAGAACAAAAAAAGTACACGTTTTTGAAGTAGAAACGGACATAAACGTATGCCACAAAAAAAAACGTAAGCATATGCTACAAATGAAAATTTGTTGTGCAGGTTGTTACGGCCGCGCCAATACAGAATATGGGTAGATTATATGTATTGAGACTTATTTTAATGTTTTATTGTAAAAAAAATTTTTTTTTAAAAAATTTAACATTACTTTGTTTTTACGTTTTTATTTTTAAAATTTAATGTACTGGCATATATCTATATGCCAGTACATTAGACTGTGTACTAATAATACACAGGCAGTTGTTAGGACATACCTCAGTATGCCCTAACAGGAAATATGGTAAGACATCCATGTGGTTCTCCCATGGACCCTGGGCTGTCTGCCCATATATGGTATGTCCCTCAATCACGTCACAGGGATTCCATGTGACGCGATCCAAGGGGCACCCCCCCCCTTATTTACCCCTTGAATTCTGCGGTCAGCTTTGATCACAGCATTCAGGGAAATAGCGGCGGAGATGAGAGGTTTCTCTGATCGCCGCCGCCAAAGCGGGGCTGTGGCTGTGCAATACAGCCATTGCCCCGCTCCCGACAACAAATGCGTGTGTGGTCAGCATAAGGTGGTGCGGCTGGCGCTGCACTAGTGAGCGCAGGCACTGAAGACAGAACATGGGGGTGTTTTGCAGTGCACCCGCCATGTTCTCTGTCTTCGTTGCCGTCCATCATTAGTGCAGTGCTGGTCGCATCATATCATGCTGACCACGCTCACAGTTGTCAGGACTCAGGTGCGGGGCAATGGCTGTATTACACAGCCACAGCCCCGCTCTCATATGTTCATGTGTTACAATGCTAAGCTGTGTGGCTGCACAGCAAAAGTATCGAAACACATGAAATAACAGTATCGAACCGTTTGAGGGTGCACAGTATCGAAGTTTTGATGCATCGTGCATCCCTACTATGCCAGCTGACCACCTATTACCTGCCCTGTGCCAGGCTCACACTGGGGCCAGGGTCTGCCTCGAAGGCCCCTGCAAGAAGAGTTTAGGAACCTATTTAAGCCTTGTTTTGGCTTACAAATACTAATGCAAAATAGTAAAAATAAGCAAGTGAGAATAAGGTCTTAACTGAACACAAAACAGCCATAAAGTATGGTCCTATTCGGTATGAGATTTTCTTTTATATTCATTTTGACACAACTATTTTCTTTTAGATGTAGCTGCCATATACTACACCTGCTGTGCAGGGAACTGCAGTTGGCCCCATTCACTTTAATGGGGCTGTGCGCCCGTTCCCTGCGCAGCAGCTGGCTGGGGTGCCACAGTGCAAGAAGAAATCTTGAAGGGTCACTGTGCTAAATCAGTGCTTCATTCTTAGCATCGGTGGGGGTTCCACTGGTCGGACCCACACTGATCATAAAGTGATAGCATATCCTAGGGATATACCATTACTTTATAATCTGAGACTAACCCTTTGAGGTGTATGACGTCCGCTGTCCTCTTGAAATTATTTCCTACGGTTTTACTGCACTCCAAATTCGGCATTAGGCCAGTATTACACACACCGTTTTTAGCTTGTTATTGTTTGTTCTACAAACTCAGAAGCGAACGCGAAAGAAGATGCATCAATCTATTCTGTATACCCTTTCTTCCTTTTGGATCCAATTCTGATTTAGGCTTAAAAAAAACAAAAAAAAAACTGTGCCAAAAACTCTAAACCCTGTCGCTGACCTTGGCTTAAGGCTGGAAGCACACATACAGATTTTGATGCAGTTTTTTGTGTGCCAGTCAGGAGTGAATCTAATAAGAAGGGAAAATATAAAGGAAAGACTGATACTGTACTACTTTTGTATTCAAACCCGTGTTTGGCTTAAAAAAAAAACCTGACACCAAAAATGCATGTGTGATTTCGGCCTAAAGCCCAGGAGTACAAGTTAGCTCTTCTACTACCCTATTAAGATTGTCCTTCCTATGATTAACAGATTTCTCTGTATCCTGTTTGTCACTCATTGGTGTAGGTGGCCCAGAAGACACAATTAATCTGAGAAACCGTATTGTGATACTGACAGCTGTGTAGTGTTCTCCTAACACAGGTCTGTGGCATTCAAGACCTTGGCTGTTTCAGAACAGAGTTGTTTCTCTTCCATTATTGTATGTCCTAAAATAGTCTATTCTCCTGAAAAACGTCTTTAATTGCTTTTATTTATAGATTTTGTTTAAAGGGGTTGTCCGGGACATTTAAAAGACAGGCTGCATTCAGGGGATGTGATAAAATAAGTAATACTAACCTTCGAAATCCCCCACCACTCCGATGGTCTCTGGTTTGCTTTTACAGCAAGTGATGACGTCCTGTTCCATATGTGACTACTGCAGCCAATCACAGGCCTTTGAGGTGGTGCTTGCAAGGATGGCTTTTCACCGCTAAGGCCTGTTATCGGCTGCAGCGTTCACATGGGTGGAATGGGACGTCATCAATTCCTTTAAAAGTAAACAGACCGGCGGAGAGCACCGTAGTGGCAGGGGACTTTTCCAGGTGAACAATGCTTATTTTGTTTTTATCAAATCCCCTGTCTGCGCTTGGCCTTTTAAATGTCCAGAACAACCCATTTCCTCAATAAGTAAAGATGTTTTGTGTATTTACGTAGTCTTATCCCAACTATCAGTGCAGTGAATCCCTGTGATGCGGACAATAACTAAACCAAGTCTTGTTTTGTACATTGCAGCTTTACCTAAAAAGGGATTGGTTGCGGTGGACAACAACAACACTAGTTTACATAAATTAACGTCTTTAATATTTTGTTCATGAAAACTAACCGGAATTCTGAAAATGTGTAGTAAATGTTTTGCTTTGGACTTGCACATGCTGTCTCCTATAGTTTTAGAAACAAGAGTATTCATTATTCCTATGTAAACATCTTGCTATCCCCATGTTGGCCCTTGGAAGCAGCGATTTCATTTTTTTTCCATCAAGGCTGCTGCACCGCAAATAAGCCCCTTAGGACCAATGGGAAATAACACACCTGCTACTTAGTTTGGTTAAACAATACACTGTTAACACATTTCTGTGATCACTGAGGGGAGTATGATAGTCATAGTTTTTTTTTATTTTTGATACTGCAACATTGTTTTTTTTTTTTTTTTAAATGACCTAATTGAAAGAAAGATGGAACGAGCCAGGAGGTTAGTTTCTCAATGTGTTATAGATGTCATACATATATGTATACTCTTTTTTTTTTTTTTTAATGTTTTGATTTTTTTTCCTATAATAAGATTTGTTTTTTACGGCAGCTGGAGTAAAGAATCGTCTCAAAGTTGAAGTAACTAAATTTTAATGAGGATCATCATACAAATCTGGATAACTGCTATGCTAAACAGAATATTACACCTTGCGAGGGAGGGAAGGGGGATAGGAACGGGAGGATGAGGCAGAAAGGGGTGGGGTAGAAGGGAGATCTGGGAAGCAATAGATATTTCCAGACTCCCTCATAACAATTTATAACTGCTGTGAAAGAGCGTATGAATGTCTGTATTTTCAAAGCAGGCTTTGGTGGATGGCTTTTCTGTAGACCAGGATAAATCACTGAAACTGGTATGTCAAATTAGGGAAAGTTCAAATATTTCTACGGGGAGTAAAGTTCAGTGTTGGTTGGAAGTGAGAGGAACTGGTATCTCTAATATATTTGTGTGATAACAATACTAGAGTCTCTGGCAGGGCTTTAGCGTAGCTCAGTGAGTAATGGCTTGGGATCCAACAGATATCGGACTTAGTGGGCTTTTAAAAAAGGGACAGACTAAAAAGCCGCCTTATGGCAATTCGTGGATTGGATGAAGGTGAAGCCACCTGTTTTACTCCCATCTTGGTGTGGATGATCTAGCCGATCATTCCTGTAGGGGTATCATAGAAATTTTCAAAGCACCCAAAAATGCTATGAGAACTCCAAAAGATGGCAATTGACCGTTTTTTTACGTGCAGATATTAAAGGAAATACACATCTGTAGGAGCGTGGTCAGTGTAGGGCTCTGCTCAGTTGCTAACCTCAGCGTGCCAGGTCGAGTAGATTGACTAAAGAAGTGCCATTCTATCAGGGACTATTTGGATCTGGCTGCCTGTTAATTGGCCTATTTTTCTCATAGAAATGGACCCTGCAAACAATGACTCTGGGCCTCGTCTTATCAGAGAACTTAGGGTTCACAGTGCCCTGGGACCCAACTCTATTTGGTGGAACTGGGACGGTTATGCAGGTCATTACAAAAAAAAAAAAAATGTTGCCACTTTTTTTCCCTTCTAGTTCTGGAGTTGTAATTTGGTCCGTGAATTGTTCCGGCGGTGCAATTTGTGTGGTGTGCTCCTGCTGGACTGCATGGTGGTCATCTAGGTGCTGCAAGACCCTTTCTTGTGAGATCTCTAAGTCAACCACTCTGTGGCCTTTATGGGAGACCTATTGTTTTACAGCCTCCAGCTCATGTTTGTGTCTCCTCAATGTATTGGAGTAGGGTCTCAAGCTCATGCCAATCATCCATAATTGGTTCAGAGGGAGCAGGCGAGAAGTCACAAATGAGGGAGCCAGTCTCTAGACGAAGTTGGAGCAGATGCCAGAGGGAAAACCAAACTTTGGCCAAGTTAAGGCGAGAACGGTGGATTAGTCAGTGTCCTCTTATCCACAGGAACACTCGGGAGCTAGGCTGTATCAAGCGATAAGTATCTTTGAATGCCACTTGTGCGGTACTCTGTCTGAGGATGAGGGTAGCCTTCGGCGTTAATCCATAGGACTTTCAGGGTAGTATGGGTCTAGTCGGGCTTTATATAGCAGTTCAGAGTTCAGGAGTTTGAGCGTTGTGTGTCTTACTGCGCCATGAGCTCGCCACGCCCCACATTTTTTTATCTTACGGGGCATTATGAATGTGGTAATACCAATTATGTTTTTTTTGTTTTGTTCTCCCATTTCTTTGAACAACCCGCTCACCGCAGCGTTCTATTATGACGCAGGATGAAAGAAAAACGTCAAGTGGTGCAATGATGCTGTGGCCCACCAAACATTTTAGAGCATTAAACCGTAAAATAAACACACAATTGATTCTCTAGTGACCCGGGGGAGGCCGACGTGGACTTTTGTACGTTATCACCCCTATTGACCATTTTATATGCCACATTCAGGGTGGGGGGGGGGGACTTTTATGTATTTTTTACTAAAGATGTATTTTTTACTAATTTTACTAATTTTTACTAATTTTTTACTAATCGGGACACTTGGCTCTGACATGGTTGTTTGCCAGCATCTGGACCACAGAGATTTGTGGTCTATTCAGCTTTAAATGATTGATTAAATTATTAAATATAACATGTGCAGAGGGCTCATCGGCCATATGCTACATGCATGTAAACGATCACCGGGAGTGCCGCCGGAGCCTCCGCGCTGGGTCCCCGAGGGCAAGGATAGGCAAGTATTGCTTTTTTGGTAGCAGCCCCTACTAAAATGTTCACTTCCCGGAATAACCCCCTTATATAGGAATAATGTTACTACTACGATAGCTCCCTTTAATTTCAGGAGCACTGATGATGATTATAATAGCTGTAGGGCTTGCCTACCTGTTAGCAAATTATGAACTGTCCTAAACTAGACTGTAGTTCAGGGAATCTGAATTTTTCCTACAGCCCAGCCCTGTGTTCCTGTTAGTAGTTACTGAAGAGCTCATTGACTTTAAACGTGGCACTGTCATAGGATGTCCCCTTTAGCACAAAGCGGTTTGTGAAACTTCTGATCTGATACGTCTGCCCTGGCCAACTGTAAGTGCTTTGTCACGGGACCCATGGATAGACCGACTGTCACATGTCTTGCTTTGTCACCAAGGAATTTGACGTAGTGCGAAACTGGGGAGCGGATTCTAAGGGGACACCAGGTATTCACTTTTTAAGCGCTATACAGGGATCTGGGCCTCACTATTGGGTAATCCCAGGCTGCTACCCCCAAAGTAGTCTCCCTTGCGATGGCCAACATAAACAGGCGTAGAATTAAATTCGGCAGACCGTATGCAGGGTCAGGTATAGCAAAGATCAGGGCAGGCGGCAAACAGGCGCTCACGGTTGGACGAGCAAAAGGTCAGGGCGGGTGGCAGAGGTTTTTTCACGGCTCATTAGCAAGAGGTCAGTGCAGGCAAGAATAGATAACCCCTTCCCGACATTTGCCGTATGGATACGTCATGGAAAGCCAGTGCCGGTTTAATAGGTGAAATGCTGGTGACCGGATCCCTTTAAAAAGTTCTGGTTCTCACAACTTGGCGACAGAAAAAATACATTCTTTTTACCACTGTAATTTTATTGTGCAAAAAGTTGTAAAACATAGTGCTATAAACTAGGTATCACCGGAATCGTACTGACCTGCAGAATAAAGTTAGCATGTAATTTATAACGCATGGTGAACGCTGTATAAAAAAAAATAACTAAAAAAACAATCCCAGAATTGCAGTGTTTTTGGTCCCTTGCCTCCCAAAAAAAATAGGATAAAAAGTGATCAAAAAGTCGCATGTACCCCAAAATGGTACCAATAATAGCTACAGCTTAACCCTTAAAAAAACCAAAACAGCCCTCATACCACTACATCTATGAAAAAATAAAATTAGTGTTAAGGCTCCAATAAGTCAGGAAAGAAAAATATGCCGTTGTGCAGGTCCGAGGGGAACATATCTTATGTCTCGAGGGGATTTATCAAGGCCCTGAAATTAGGGAACCAGGAAGGGTAGGGCCCAAACATATCTGTTGGAAGCGACGGCTCCCTTATTATACCAGGATAACCCTTTCCCAGCAAAATTCCCTAAACTGCAAAGGTGCGGAGTGTGGACTGAAAAGGGGATAAGAAAGGACACCATTTATCAGTGTGACACCGGCTTGTGCAGAAAGGATTGCTTCACAGCGTAACACACATCTATGGATCATTTTATTGTTTTTTTACCCCATTATTATACCACCTGACTATGCCCCTGATATATTCTGTCCAGCTTACATATGCCACCACATTATAAACTGAAACACCAGCAATACTCAAACAAAACTACTACCAAGCAAAAACCGCCCTCCAAAAGCCAAATGCCGCTCCCTCCCCTCTAAACCCTACACAGCGTGCCCAAACAGCAGTTTACTTCCACATATATGGCATCACCATACCCGGGAGAACCGTTTTAATTATTTTTGGGGTGTGTCTCCAGTGGCACAAGCTGGGCATGACATATTTGCCACTGAATTTTAAATTTGCACCATCCGCAGCGCTTTCATTTATGGAAAAGACCTGTGGGGTGAAATTGCTCACTACACCCCTTAATAAATGCCTTGAGGGGTGCAGTTTCCAGAATGGGGTCACTTCTCAGGGGTTTCTTTTATTTCACATCTGAGCCCTGCAATTGTGAACCAATACTTTGTCAATCGCCAAATTAGGCCTCAATTTTACATGGTACTCTTTCACTCCTGAGCTCTGTCAAGTCCAGGCAAAAGATTAGAGTCACATGTAGGGTGTTTCTAAAACTGGGAAACGCAGCATAATAGAGAGCTGTCTTATTATGGTGGCCCAAGCTGGGCACCACATATTGGCATATCTATGAAAAAAAAATCCAGTTTTCACTCTGCAATATCGAGTGCACACTAATTTCTACAAAACACCTGCGGGGTTAATATGCTCACTACACCCCTAGGTGAATGCATTGAGGGGGTGTAGTTTCCAAAATGTGGTCACTTCTGGGGGGTTTCCACTGTTTTTGTCCCACAGGCGCCCAGAAACCAATCCAACAAAATCTGCACTCCAAATGCCGCTCCTTCCCTTCTGAGCCCTACTGTGTGCCCAAACAGCAGTTTATGACCATATATGGGGTATTTCCGCACTCCAGAGAAGTTGCTTTACAAATTTTGGGGTTCTTTTTTTCCTTTGTTGAGAAAATGAAAAATGTTGAGCTAAAGCTACGTTTTATTGAAGTTAAAGGGATTGTTTTTATTTTCACTACCCAATTCTAATAAATTCTATGAAACACCAGTGGGGTCAAAATGCTTACTACACCCCTAGATGAATTCCTCAAGGGGTCCAGTTTCCTAAATGGAGTAACTTTTTGGGCGTTTTCATTGTTTTGTCTTCTCAGGTGATTTGCAAATGTGACATGGCCTCCGCAAACCATTCCTGCTAAATTTGAGCTCCAAATAGCGCTCTTTCACTTCTAAGCCCTGCCGTGTGTCCAAACAGCAGTTTATGACCACATATGGGATATTGTTTTACTCAGGAGAAATTGTTTTACAAGTGTTGCGGTGCTTTTTCTCCTTATAGTCTTTGTGGAAATGAGAAAAAAAATTGCTAAACCAACATTTTCTTTGAAAAAAATTTAGATTTTCATTTTCACGGCCCAATTCCAATAATTTCTGCAAAAAACCTGTGGGGTCAAAATGCTCACTATACCCCTAGATAATTTCGTTAAGGTGTGTAGTTTCCCAAATGGGGTCACTTTTGGGGAATTTCCACTGTTTTGGCACCGCAAGACACCTTCAAACCTGATATGGTGCCTAAAATATATTCTAATAAAAATAAGGCCCCAAAATCCTCTAGGTGCTCCTTTGGTTCTGAGGCCGGTGCTTCAGTCCAGTAGCACGCTACGGCCACATGTGGGATATTTCCTAAAACTGCAGAACCTGGGCAATAAATATTATGTTGCATTTGTTCTGTGTTAAAAAAAAATGGATTACATTTCTGCAAAAAATATCTGAAATTTCTGTACTTTGCTTTAATTCCTGTGAAACGTGTAAAGGGTTAAGAAACTTTTCTAAATGCTGTTTTGAATACTTTTGAGGGGTGAAGTTTTTAGATTGGGGTGACTAATTGGGGGTTTCTAATATATAAGGCCCTCAAAGCCACTTCACAACTGAACTTGCCCCTGTAAAAAGTCTTTTGAAATTTTCTTGAAAATTTGAGAAATTGCTGCTAAACTTCTAAGCCTTGTGACGTCCTAAAAAAATAAAGGGATGTTCAAAAAACGATGGCAATCTAAATTAGACATATGGGGGATGTTAATTAGCAACAATTTTGTGTGGTATAACTGCCTGTCTTACAAGCAGATGCATTGAAATAGAAAAAAAATTGCTAATTTTTGCAATTTTTCGCTAAATTTTGGTGTTTTTCAAAATTAAATCCTGAACGTATCGAGCAAATTTTGCCAGTCACATAAAGTCCAATATGTCACGAGAAAACAATCTCAGAATCGCTTGGATAGGTAAAAGCATTCCGAATTTATTACCACAAAGTGAAACATGTCAGATTTGAAAAATGAGGCTCTGTCAGGAAGTTCAAAAGTGGCCAAAGAGTGAAGGGGTTAAACGTACAGACAGAGTCAAACACAGGAATTCCAAACAAATGATCAGCAGGATATCACTAGCATGCTAAGAGGATCCAAATTGCTCAGGCAATGATTAAATTAGGGAGAATCTCTTTTATTCTCTGGAAAAGCTGGATAGAGAAGTATGAGCGTACAAGACTCTTTAAAGGGAATGTATCGCTAGAAATTTGATTACACATTGTTTTAATTTTTTCACAAGTCCGGAAATATAAATTAGATTCTAATTTATAACATTTCCATGTGCTGGCCACTAGACGGAGCAGTTCCAAAAATTGCAGCATGGACAAGGTGGTAAAGCAACCTCATTGCTTTATGTTGCAAATTTGGAATGGACACACTCTCTAGTGTCCTCACACAATCCCCCCCTCCCTTCTTCTGGCTAGTGCCAGGACAAGGAGGTGTTTGAATCTTCAAACCTCCTACACTGTGTGCTGCCGTTTTCTGAGCGACTGCACAGTGTAGGAGGATTAGATACAGTGCTCAGCAGACAGTATAACACGAACATAATACACACATCACATACACGAACATAAATGACCTTCTCCTGCTGCCTCCGCTCCTATTCGTTGCACCTTCGCTTCGTTGAACATATGGCCGTAAGCCGCGGCCGGAAGTAGTCCTCTTACTGTCCAGCAGCGGCTTCCGGTCCACATGAAAATGGCGCCGGATTTCGCTCTCTGAACGAGCTTTGTTTTGGTCTGTGTGGGAGCGGCGCATGTGCCGTTCCCACACAGACCGCGTACGCTTCAGAGAATGGAGCGGCTCCCGTTTGCATTCTCTATGGGGTTGTATGTGCTGTATTCCATCTCTGTATGTGTCGTTAATCGACACATACAGAGATGAAAAAAAAATGGCAGCCCCCATAGAGAAGTAAAAGTAAGAACAAAGCAAAAAGTAGAGCATGAGAACACAAATAAAATTTGTTAATATCCTATTAAAAGCAATATGATAAAAAAAATAATAATTTCATGACACCTCCCCTTTAAGAAGTAGAAGGGGCATCGCGCAGGCATTTGAAAGCACGGGAGGAGAGTGGCGGCGATGGAGAGCACAACTTCGCCCGAAGTGATGGAGGAAAGCGGCTGCCAGAAGACGTTGGGCAGCGTCGGGCGTTACATGCTATTATTGCGAATTTAAAGCATTTAGGAGTAACCGCTCAGTCGCGAAAACTCATAGCGAGGTGCTGAAGCTTTTGGCTCATAAATAAAAACTATCCTCTGTTGCATCTCACTACAGAGTACCAATCTGCCTCTGGATGTGACATCGGCAGAAGGACTGCATCGGGGGCTTCATGAAATGGGTTTTCATGGTCGAGCAGCTACACACAACCCTAAGATCACCATGCACAATGCCAAGCTTCGACTGGAGCAGTGTGAAGCATGCTGCCACTGGAATCTGGAGCAGTGGAAATGTGTTCTCTGGAGTGATGAATTATGTTTCATTGTCTATTAATATTATGGCCAATTCTAGGTATGGCGGATTCAAGGATGACTCTACCTACTAGAATGCATAGTGCCTACTGTAAAATTTGGTGGAGGAGGCATAATGGTCTGGTAGAGGTTGTTTTTCATGGTTTGGACAAGTCCCCAGTGAATGGTATTATTAATTCTTTATCATATTGTGACATTTGACTGTGCCACAAACACACTCCAAAATCTTGTTGAAAGCTTTCCTGGTAGGCCCCATGCACACGAACGTAAAAACGCCCGTAATTACGGCTCGTAATTACGGTCCCATAGACTTCTATTGGCCACGGGTAACTCCCCGTATGCTTACAGGAAGGTGCCCGTGCCGTTGAAAAATATAGAACATGTCCTATTTCAGGCCGTAATTACGGCACGGACAGGCCCATAGAAGTCTATGGGGCTCTCGTAATTACGGGTGACTACGCGTGTGCACCTGTAATTACGGGAGCGTTGCTAGGCGACGTCGGTGTATAGTCACTGTCCAGGGTGCTGAAAGAGTTAAATGATCGGCAGTAACTCTTTCAGCACCAGGGACCGTGGCTACCGATCACAATATAGATAAAGCGGTAAAAAAAAAAGTTGTTCATACTTACCCAGAACTCCCTGCTTCTTCCTCCAGTCCGACCTCCTGGGATGACGTTACAGCCCATGTGACCGCTGCAGCCAATCACAGGCTGCAGCGGTCACATGGACTGCCGCGTCATCCAGGGAGGTCGGACTGGATGGCGAAAGAGGGACGCGTCACCAAGACAACGGCCGGGTACGTATGAATTTCTTTTACTTTTATTACGGAAAGGGCTATCCCTTCTCTCTATCCTGCACTGCTAGAGAGAAGGGCTGCCGATTTACTGCAGTGTAATTTTGCAGCGAAAACGTGCCCGTAAATACAGGTGGAATACGGGTGACACTGGACGGGTCTGTAAATACTGGTGCAATACGGGTCGAATACGTGTGACCAAGGACCCGTATCTACGCCAGTATTTACAAGATAAAAATACGGTCGTGTGCATGGGGCCTTAGAGTGAAGGCTGTTGCATCTGAAAAAGGAGCCCAACTCTATATTAACACCCATAATTTTGGATTTGAATCTCAAACAAGCTCACATAGGTGTGGTGGTCAGATGTCCACATACTATTAGCCTTCTAGTGTACAATGATAGACCTACAATTTAGGATTTGAAACTTCACTCAAATATATATTTCCAAGATATGCCAGCAACTGTTAGAGGCTCTGTCACCAGTTTATAAATGCCTTAACCCCTTGACGCACCATAACGCATCGGTACGTCATGGTGCGGGGTGTGATGTTTGGAGCACAGGAGTCGGCTGTGTTTTATAGCGGACACCCGGGACCAACAGCCGGGAGCAGCGATCGCGCTGTTCCTGGCTGTTTAACCCCTCAAATGCTGCAGTCAATCGTGACCGCAGCGTTATGACCATTTTCGTATTTATGCAAATGAGGCTTGCAAAAGTACAACTGGGCGTGTTTACAGTAAAAGTCCAACTGGGCGTGTATTATGTGCGTACATCGGGGCGTGTTTACTACTTTTACTAGCTGGGCGTTGTGTATAGAAGTATCATCCACTTCTCTTCACAACGCCCAGCTTCTGGCAGTGCAGACACAGCCGTGTTCTCCAGAGATCACGCTGTGTCGTCACTCACAGGTCCTGCATCGTGTCAGACGAGCGAGGACACATCGGCGCCAGAGGCTACGGATGATTCTGCAACAGCATCTGCGTTTGCAGGTAAATCGATGTAGCTACTTACCTGCAAACGCTGATGCTGCTGCAGAATCAACTGTAGCCTCTGGTGCCGACACGATGCAGGACCTGTGAGTGACGTCACAGATCTGCACTGCCAGAAGCTGGGCGTTCTGAAGAGAAGTGGATGATACTTCTCATCAGAACGCCCAGCTAGTAAAAGTAGTAAACACGCCCAGATGTACACACATAATACACGCCCAGTTGTACTTTTACTTTTCAACATGCCCAGTTGTACTTTTGCAAGCCTCATTTGCATAAATACGAAAATGGTCATAACTTGGCCAAAAATGCTCGTTTTTAAAAAATAAAAACGTTACTGTAATCTACATGGCAGCGCCGATCTGCTGCAATGGCAGATAGGGGTTGCAAAATCTGGTGACAAAGCCTCTTTAAGCCCTGTCTGTCGCAGGGCTTAACAGATGCCTATAAAAATTACGATATACTGCAATACATTAGTATTGCAGTATATTGTACCAACGGGCGGTGGCTCAAGGTCACTAGAGGGGCTAATAAAATGTGTAAAAAGAAGTGATTATAAAGTTTTTAGTAGTGCAAAAAAAAATAAAAATCTAAAGTTCAAAAAAACCTAAATTTTTCCTCTAAAGCAATGTGAAAAATAAAGTAAACAAAATTTGGTATCGCTGCGGCCGTATAAGTCTGAACTATTACAATATAGCGTTATTTAACGCGCACGGTGAATGCCGTAAAAAATAAATAGTAAACCGCCAAAATCTGTTTGTTTTTTTTTGTCACCATAGCTCCCAAAAAAAATTTAAGAAGTGATCAAAAAGTCATATGTACTAACAAATGGTGCCAATAAAAACTACAACTCATCCCACAAAAATAAGCCCTCACACCGCTCCATGCACCGAAAAATAAAAAAAGGTATTGCTCTCAGAATGTGGTGAATCAATCTTTTTTTTAAAGTAGTAAAATATAAAAAAATCTATATAGATTTGATATCAACGTTTCGTATTGAGCCACAGAATAAAGTTAAGTTGTATTTACCACATGGTGAAAGACGTAAAAACGGAACCCAAAAGAAACTACAACTCCTCCCGCAAAATATAAGCCCTCACACCACTCTATTGGCGGAAAAATAAAGACGTTATGGCTCTTGGAAGGCGAGAAGTGAAAAACGAAAATGAAAAAATAGCTCGGACCTTAAGGGGTTAAAGAGGCTCTGTCACCAGTTTGTAAATACCCTATCCCCTACCTAATCTGATAGGCGCTGTAATGTAGATAACAACAGTGGTTTTTATTTTGAAAAAGAACCAAACCTTTGTGATCAAGGTATGAACAATATTAGATTTATGATCATTCGTTTCTTAATGCCCAACTGGGAGTTTTTCAAATTTTGACCAAGTGGGCATCACACTGTGCTGTCACATACACCCTCAGTAACTTTACCGAAGTGTCTTGAGAGTGAATAGACATTGCCTCCAGCCAGGATGCGATGTCTATTCACACTTCCACAGCACAGCGTGATCTCGCGAGATCACGCTCTGCTGTGAGTACAGATGGCCATGAATGGAGAGAAGTATATGACGCTGATTGGTCAACGTCATACACTTCTCTTTACAACGCCCACTTGGTCAAAAGTTAAAAAATGCCCAGTTGGGCATTAAGAAACTAATTCGCATAAATCTAAAATTGTTCATAACTTGCTCAAAACTGATATTTTTCAAAATAAAAACCACTGTTATCTACATTACAGCGCCTATCAGATTAGGTAGGAGATAGGGCCTCTTTAAAGGGATGGTGTCATGCATTTTTTTTTTTTTTCTATCCTATTGCTTTTATTATGATAAAAAAAATACAATTTATTTGTGTTCGTGTGTTCTACTTTTTACTTTTTTCTTACTTTTACTTCTCTATGGGGGCTGCCATTTTTTTTTCATCTCGGTTTGTGTCGATTAACGACACATACAGATATGGAATACGGCACATACGTCCCCATAGAGAATGCGAACGGGAGCTGTTCCATTCACTGCAGCGTACGCCATCTGTGTGGGAACGGCGCATGCGCCGCTCCCACACAGACCAAAATGAAGCTCGTTAGCAGAGCGAAATCCGGCGCCATTTTCATGTGGACCGGAAGCCGCGGCAGGACAGTAAGACTACTTCCGGCCGCGGCTTTCGGCCATATGTTCAAGGAAGCGAAGGCGCAAGGCATAGAAGCGGAGGCGGCCGCAGGAGCAGGTAATTTATGTGTGTGTATTGGGGACGTTCGTGTTATACTGACTGCTTAGCACTGTATCTAATCCTCCTACACTGTGCATTCGCTCAGAAAATGGCGGCACACAGTGTAGGAGGTTTGAAGATTCAACCCCCTCTTTCTCCTGGCACTAGCCAGAATAAGGGAGGGGGGATTGTGTGACGACACTAGAGCGAGTGTGTCTACCCCAAATTTGCAGCATAAAGCAATGAGGTTGCTTTACCACATTGACCATGCTGCAATTTTGGGAACTGCTCCCTCTAGTGACCAGCACATGAAAATGTTATAAATTAGAATCTAATTTATAATATTTCCTGACTTGTGAAATAATTAAAAGAATTAAAACCATGTGCAATAACTTAAATAATAATTGTTTAACTAAAAAAAAAATTAAAAAAATTCTAGCGACACATTCCCTTTAAGTAATCGATGAAAACTACCTAGGTAACTATCCAAAGCTTCGAGGCATTTACACACTGTTTGTAAGACACTCCAAAACCATTAAATTGGTAGATGATCAAGGCTCCTTGGATATCTCCCAGTACTAGAGTTTTGGTGATTTATACTGTGCATGGCAACCAGTTGAAAAAGGATTTGGAGAAGGGCTTTGAGATGCTATAATTCACATGTTCGTTAGCTGAGAGCAGTCGACAGTCAGGGCTCTCTCCTCACCTCTCTCCCCACATCCGGTGCCATCCTTCATTCCGAAGGTGGTTTCTTCCTTCCATCTTAATGAGGACATTGCCCTTCCTGCATTTTGGTACGGTGTCCCTCAGTGAATTATTCAACGAGAAAGGGATTTTACTGGGAAGTACAAAAATCCTGTTTTTAGTGTTAAGATTGCTAGAAAAGTTTTTTTAAGGAACATTTTCTTTACTACTTTTACAAATTTCTATGTCTAATCTTTAACAAACAAAAAAAAAAAAGTAAAAAAAGCAATCTGTATTGGCTTTGAAAAATACCACAAAAATCATGTTAATGGCCATAAAAAAATCAAAGGCCTCATGCACACGACCGTGTTTTTGCGTCCGCAATTCCCCCGCAAATCCACGGGAGAATTGCGGACCCATTCATTTCTATGGGCCCATACACACTATCCGTGTTTTCACGGGTCTCCGCATGTCCGCACATCCGTGCCGCAGAAACTCAGGACATGTCTTATTACGGGCCGCAAATTCGATGCGGACATGCCAATAGAAGTCAATGGTTCCGTGGAAATTGCGGATACACCTCCTTGTGTCATCCGCAGTTTGCGGATTTGCGGAAGTGTTGCTAGGCGACGAGCGGGAATGAGTTCTGTCGTCATCCTGTTTTACCTAGGCTTTTTTTTTTTCATCCGCATTTTGCGGATTACATACGGATGAACTGCGGATTACATTTCACGGAACACGGTCCTGGAATTTGCGGACCAGAAAAACACTACGGTCGTGTGCATGAGGCCAAAGTGTTAGCCATTAAACTAACGCTCATTTCACATCACATTTTTCAGGCACGTAGTTGTATTCTCTGGTGTATACTCAGACGTGCCTATTGTCCCCTATTCATCCAGTATATGCCAAAACCGTGTTCTTTTGGCATAGGCTGGACCAGTATACGTTGGTATTCCCCCCTTTCATGCATAGAAAAGCGTCCCACGCCTTTCTATGCAGTGGTGACCGTAAAAAAAAAAAAAATTATAAGCGTGGTAATTTTTTTTTTTTTTGTCAATGGCCTTGGTCAGTGAAATCCATCAAAGGCATGCATAGGGCAATACTCCTTACATATACCTCCGACGTTCCTGAAAAATTTAGATTTGAACTTAGCCTTACATGCTCTATAAAATGGCTCAAATGTGTCTGGCCCTAACGTCAGAAGAGGCCTTCTTCATGTTGAAGTCTGCATTCCAATGGCAGGCAGCTGTGATGTTTTTTGTTTTATTTCTTTTTCTTGTTTCTCCTAGGTAAAATATTACCGGCACTTGGCACCTGACCATTTACTGCAAGTATGTCAAAGAGTAGGACCACTACTCGAAAAAGAGGTTCCACAAAGTGTTCCTGGTGTCTTAACACTATTGGGAGCTGGCCGCCAGTCTCTTTTGCGAACAAACAAAAGTATGACAACTAAATCCTTCACTCACAATGAAATCAAATGTATTTTTTTTGGTGTTCTAATTTACTATCTCTTCATCCATAGGCTGCAAACACGTTGTATGGAAGGGCTCCGATCTTGCAGCTTTACATTGTGGAAGGCCTCCAGAGTCACCAATAAATTATGGAAGCCCACCAAATTTAGGTGAGTGCAAAGGGAAAAAGCCAGCCGCATTGTGTAATCATAAATGGGGAGATGAGTGGGGCTGTTGACTCATTTGATTGTGTTTTAGTACCACCATTACAGACAAACAGCGTTTTGGTTGGGTCCTTGCTAAGTCTTCTATAGAATGTTTCACTTCAGTCCTTAGGCTGCGTACCAGTTGTAGACCACACACTGCAGTAAAGTCTTCATCCTGCTAACCTTATATATGGGAATTTTCACGTTTTTACCGCATCCATGCCGCTTATAGAAATACTCAAGCAATTTAGAAAAAAAAATTATTTTTTTTTTGCAGCATAGTTTATTAAAGAATAATACTTTGAAAAGGTTTTGTATACCTGTTGTAGTTGATGTGTCCCACGACTTGGCTCCTTCTTCCACTCTGGGGTGGCTTACCTGCCACATGCTCATGTGCAGCCCTGCAGCCTATGTTTCCCAATTTCCCTATGGCTCTTCAGGGCTAGAGTCTCATCTCACTGCAGTTTCTCTGCTCTCAGTCCTATCTAAGAGCAGCAACAGAGCTGAGTGGCATGTAATCTTTGTCTCCTCTAAGGCTATGTTCACATTTGCGACAGTGCTCCCTCCGTTCTGATGTTCTGTCTGAGCTTTCCGTTGGAACGGAGCCCTGACTGACACAAACGGAAACCATAGGTTTCCGTTTCCATCACCATTGATTTGTCTCCGTTGTGCATTTCTTCCGTATTCGACTACGCTATTGATTCTGTCAAAACGACAGAACCCTTGCACAACGGAGACAAACGGAAAACATTGGCACTGGATCCGTCACCATTTGAAATTAATGGTGATGGAACGGAGCCCTGACGCAGATGTGAACAAAGCTTAACTCACACTTCAAAGTTTACGGTTCATTCCTATGAGATACTGCTTCATGAAAATCTGCAGTGTATCATCCTAGTGTGTTCCTACCCTTAGACTGTCCCCTCTGAAAACCTACCTAAACTATAATAATCAGGTAATAGCTGAAAAGGCACTGAATTTGAATCTTCGTTTTATCTTTCTACTCGCTTGCATTGCCTCGCTGTGCTGTGCGCTGCATGCTGATGACTAGTCCTAGGAGTCCTCTCCATTATATCACCGAGCTTAGGAGTCCTCTTTATGCATCAACGTGCAGCACACTGCCTGTCTGGGGGAATGCAAGTGAGAAAAAGGATATAAATCACAGATTTGGAAAGTGTCTTTCAAGCTATATACTGATTATTGTAGTTTAGGGTGGTTTTTGGAGGTGACAAAATAGGCTTGGTAATTAAGGGGTTAAAGGGGCTGATATGAATAAATTGGCAGCAAATACTAGTACATGGGGATTACGACGTTGGTATTTCAGTCGCAGTGATGGTCCCTAGAAAATTATGGCTGTATATTTTAGATATGCGATCCTTCTGCTCCTGACCATATTCTTCTACATACTGTCACAGATGCATATATTCAATCTATGTAAATAGTTTACATTTTTTAAATTCTTTGCGATGTTGACTTTATATTTCCAAATGTAGTAGTAATCTAATTTTATCTTACAGCAACTACACTTTTTGCAAGAAAGCTAAATGGAAAGTACAAGTTTCAGTCATTAGTGCCGACCGCTGTCTATCAGCACATGAAGATGCATAAGCGGATTTTAGGTCACCTTTCCTCTGTTTACTGTGTAACATTTGATCGAACGGGTAGAAGGATATTTACAGTAAGTTAAGGTTTTGGTTTTCTTTAAATGTTAAAGTAGTGAAAACTGTTAGGGTTGAACTAGGAGTACTGACCTATTTTAGTTTCCAAGGAAGTTGAGTTGCTCTGTAGTATTGCTCAATCTACAACAGGTTTTGTTTAATGTAAACACTCTGACATCATAGGGCTCCGATGACTGCCTTGTGAAAATATGGGCAACAGATGATGGACGACTTCTTGCCACATTAAGAGGACATGCTGCAGAAATATCTGACATGGCTGTGAATTATGAAAACACAATGATTGCTGCCGGTAGCTGTGACAAAATGATCAGAATATGGTGTTTAAGGACATGTGCACCGTTGGCCATTCTACAGGGTCACAGTGCATCCATCACATCACTACAGGTAAGTCGTGACCTCAACATAGGTTAGAATTAAAACTTGAAGTGGCTTTGTCAGGGCTATCTGAGGGCAGGAAAGAATAGAGGGGGAGATGCTGAGTTTGGGGATATATGGTTTTCTATTTTATTCAGTAGCCTCATGTAAAAAGCTGTCAGGACTTATAGAAAGCCTGTGAGTCCGGTTATCCTTGACCACTGGGAATATAATTTCAGTAGTCTAATTTACCATCTGTTCATCCATAGGCTGCATTCACGTTGGGTTCAACTCTTGCAGCTTTACTCTGTAAGGGTATGTTCACAGCTAGCTGTCATTTACGTGTGAAAAGACAGACTGTTTTCAAGAGAAAACAGTTGCCTCGTTTCACACGTAAAAGCTCCTCGTATTTTGCGAGGCGTCTGAGACGCTCGTAAATCTTGAGCTGTGCTTAATTGAGTTCAATGAAGAACAGCTCAAATTACGTGGCAAAGAAGTGCCCTGCACTTCTTTGCCGAGGCAGTCCATTTACGCGTCGTCGTTTGACAGCTGTCAAACGACGACGCGTAAATGACAGGTCGTCTGCACAATACGTCGGCAAACCCATTCAAATGAATGGGCAGATGTTTGCCGACGTATTGTAGCCCTATTTTCAGATGTAAAACGAGGCATAATACGCCTCGTTTACGCATGAAAATAGGTCGTGTGAACCCAGCCTTAAAGCCCTCCAGAGTCAACAAAACCTAAAACAAAGTTTTCCCTGTATAGTGTCCTGGCAGCATCTAAATCTGCTTTTAACATGAAAATATTTGAAAATTTTCTATATCCCTTAGATCAGCATGTCCAACTCTATCCTATGCTGCTCTCGGTGAGCGTATCATAAAAGACCGAACAGCTGCTGTAAAGGCGTCTGTCATGAGATTTTTTTCTAAATTGATCAAAAGTTTTCTTTTACAAAGCAGAGGTTCTACAGGAGCAGTGGTTTATATTAGAAAGCATAAAATACTGTTAATTATCAAGAGTGTAAGAAATATGAATTCCATGACTGTTCTTTTTATGTGCCCATTGTTGACCTGTGGACTGCTCTTCCTAGGATAACGGGGTTAGCTGCAACATGCATTTGTTATATTCTTGTTTCTCAGTTTTGTGTTCTTTTTAATGTTGCAGTTCTCACCGTTGTGCAGTGGGTCTAAGAGATACCTCTCTTCAACTGGAGCAGATGGAACTATTTGCTTCTGGCTTTGGGATGCAGGGACTCTCAAATTTAAGTAAGTGTTTTTACATTGTCACATTCCAAGAACCATAACTTTAATATTTTTCTGTCAACGTAGCTGTCGCAGAACCCGTGGGATTTTCTGCCACGGGGCCAGCAGAAAGCGGTGTGAACCCACCTTGTTACAAAGATATTTGACATGGGGCTAAAGCAGGGAGAAGAGTCTAAGGGAACGCCTGTACATGGATCTCGACTTTGCTGCAGGGGCACCTCAGGTCTCATTCCCTAGAGTAGTTTCCCTTGGTGATGGCCAACGGAAGAGGTGTAGTGCCAATAAGTGTGGTCTGGTGTAGCAAAAGGTCAGGGCATGCGGCAAGGTTCGTAACGGTACTCTTAGCTGATGGTCAGGGCAGGCTTGGATTATCAAAGGTACAGGCTGAGGCAAAAACACAGGAAATCAATAACCGCGATCGCTAAGAATTCTAGAAACTCCTCCAATACGTCTGAAAATAGGTAGTGTGAACCCAGCCTTACTGAGTCGTCAATGAATTAAGGTAGGTGTAAGTGGTTTGTGTTTTGCGCTACTCTGGGTGATCAGCATACACAGCTGCCAGCATAATTGCCTTATGTACAATGTACACCACGTACAGTAGACCGTGCATGAATCAGTGTTTTGCTTGCTGATAAGGTTTACCCCTTTTTTCTTTTATATTGAAATAACTATTTATTGCAAAATGTATATTACAATACATCCCCATTCCCTTCCCTTCTTTCCTCTTTTACATCAGAAGAAAAAAAAAAACACCCATTTTGACTCGTTGGTAATTAATAAAAAAAAATTCTACCACCTGTTCCAAATATCTATGGAGCTTTAGGTATCACCAGGATCTATTCATAGGGAGCTGTCAAAATGCTGCAGTTTTGCAGCGATTTTGGCAATAAACCGCTATTTGACTCCACCATGTGAATAGACCTTAGCGAATCAAGTCCGCTTTGTCCCTTCCTTGCTTTGGACACTGATCATTTACTTTTTCCCATGAGTTTTGGAGTATAGTGTATATACCCTTTGTAATATAATCCTCTTTAATCTGAAAAAAAAAAAAAAATGTTACATTTCAAATTACAGTAACTGTGTTATCTGAATAAATAACATTCACTGGGTAAGTCATCATACATGTTCTTTCATTTTCTAGCCCTCGGCCTACGAAGTACACGGAGCGACCTCGGCCTGGAGTTCAGATGATTTGTTCTTCATTTAGCTCTGGTAAAAAAAATATATATATTTTTTTTCTTTCAATGCACACTTTTATAATTGCAATTACTTATGCTTAATATCATGTTTAACTCCTTCCCGCTTTTGGGCGTGACTGTACATCCAAATTCAAAGTGAGTTCCAGCACACAGGCGTACAGTCACGCCCTGTAGATGAAGCCGGCACAGGAGCTGTGCGCGCTTCATCTTCAGCGGCTGCCATACACAGCTGATATCCCGCTGCAAAGGTCACGATGGCAGTTACCGCCGATCGCAGCCGTTTAACCCCTTCAATCCGGCAGTCAATGGCGTCCGCCGCATTGAAGTGGTTGACAGAAGGAGGGAGCTCCCTCTGTATTCCCCGGCCCCCCCCCCCCCGCGATGGATCGTGGGTGGTGATGGTTGCTATGGCAACCAGGAAGCCGTTGCTAGGCTTCCTGGTTGCCCAGGTACGGAAGCCTATTAGGTCCTGCCCGAGGCAGGACCTAATACGCTAACTGTCAGATGAAGAATGACAGTTACAATACACTGCACTACATAAGTAGTGCAGTGTATTGTACCGGGGATCAGAAGACCAGATCTTCAATTCCCCAGGTCAGTGAAAAAAAGTGAAAAAAGTTAAAAAAAATGTTAAAGAAAAATAAATAAAATTTTTAACTAATAAAAACAATAATCGCCCTGTTTCCCTGATCAACTTCTCAAAACATGAAAATGAACTATACATAATAGATATTGCCGCGTTCGGAACGGCCTGATCTTCAAAAATATCACATTATTTTCAACGCACGGGGAACACCGGAAAAATTTTTTAATGAAAAAAACAATGACCGCATTTTATTTTTTGGTCATCTTGTCTCAAATAAAATGTAATAAGCTGCAAGTAACACAAAATGGTACCAATAGAAACTACAGATCGTCACGCATAAAACAAGTCCTCCCGCAGCGATATCAACTAAAAAATAAAAAAGTTATGGCTGTCAGAAAATGGCGACACTAAAACATGATTTTTTTTTTTCGAAAACAGTATTTTTATTGTGGGAACGTAGTGAAACGTAAAAAAAAACTGTATAAATTTGGTGTCTCTGTAATCGTATCGCCTCGCAGAATTATGTTAAAATGTTGTTATACTGCACGGTGAACACTGTAAAAAATTTAAAAAACGTGCAAGAATTGCTGTTTTTTGGTTTTCTCATCTCCCCAAAAATTGAATAAATAGTGATAAAAAAAAAAAAAACGCATGTACCCCAAAATGGAACCATTAAAAATCACAGCTCGTTCCAGAAAAAACCACGCCCTCACACAGCTCCGTCACTGGAAAAATAACACATTATGACTCTCAAAACGCAATGATGCAAAATGACAGCCCAGACTAATTTTTTAGGTCCAGTAGAATTTCACTAAATACCCACATCATCATTTTCTGGACCACATAGGTGGACCCTGTAGATGCAGCGGAGATGAGGACACTTTAGAGCTAGTGAAGAAGTCAAAGACTGGGCAATACTGGAGCGCAGATATTTTGTATAATACCCAATAATCCCGGACAGTGCATAAAGGATTGGTTCAAAGCGTACCACACCAATCCATGGATTATTCATTCACCCCATTATTACATCATCCTATTATGCCCTGATGCACTCTGCCCAGCTTACATATACCCTGATGTACTCTGCCCAGCTTACATATACCCTGATGTACTCCGCCCAGCTTACATATACCCTGATGTACTCCGCCCAGTTTACATATACCCTGATGTACTCAGCCCAGCTTACATATACCCTGATGTACTCCGCACAGCTTACATATACCCTGATGTACTCCGCCCAGCTTACATATACCCTGATGTACTCCGCCCAGTTTACATATACCCTGATGTACTCAGCCCAGCTTACATATACCCTGATGTACTCCGCCCAGTTTACATATACCCTGATGTACTCCGCCCAGTTTACATATACCCTGATGTACTCCGCCCAGTTTACATATACCCTGATGTACTCCGCCCAGCTTACATATACCCTGATGTACTCCGCCAAGCTTACATATACCCTGATGTACTCCGCCTAGCTTACATATACCCTGATGTACTCCGCCCAGCTTACATATGCCCTTGATGTACTTTGCCCATTTACGTATACCCTGATGTACTCCGCCCCGCTTACATATACCCTGATGACCTCCGCCCAGTTTACATATACCCTAATGACCTCCGCCCAGTTTACATATACCCTAATGACCTCCGCCCAGCTTACATATACCCTGATGACCTCCGCCCAGCTTACATATACCCTGATGACCTCCGCCCAGCTTACATATGCCCCCACATTATAAGCTGAAATACCAGTAAAACACCAAGCAAATTCTGTGCTTCAAAAGCCAAATGGTGGTCAAACTGAGCCTGGCAGTGTGTCCAAACGGCAATTTATGACCACATATGGGGTATTACTGTATTCTGGAGAACCCGCTTAACAATTTATGGGATGTGTGTCTACGGTGGTGCAAGCTGGGCACAACACATTGGGCACTGAAATGGCATATCTGTGGAAAACAGCAATTTTCAATCTGCAAAATCTATTGTTTACTCATATTGCAGAAAACTTGTGGGGTCAAAATGCTCACTATACCCCTAGATAAATTATTTCAGGGATTTATTTTCCAAAATGGGGTAATTTTTCGGGGGTACCACTGTACTGGTACTATAGCTCAATGCAACATGGTGTCAAAAAACAAATCTTGTAAAATCTCCACTCCAAATACTAAATGGCGCTCCTTCCCTTTAGAGCCTTGCTGTGTGTCCAAATAGCAGTTTATGACCACACGTGGAGTATTTCCCTACTCTGAAGAAGTTGCTTTACAAATGTTGCGGTGCTTTTTCTCCTTTATTTGTTGAGAAAATGAAAAATTTTGAACTAATGCTACGTCTTATTGGAAAATAATGTAATTTTTCGTTTTCACTACCCATTTCTAATAAAATATGAGACACCTGTGGGGTCAAAATGCGCACTACCCCCCTAGATGAATTCTTCAATAGGTGTAGTTTGTCAAATGGAGTCACTTTTGGGGGAGTTTCCACTGTACTGGTACCTAAGGGGCTTTGCAAAAGCGACATGGTAAGAAACCTATAGAGAAAACAGGTCAAGTACGCTCAAGGTAATATGTGATAGAAAAAACGTCTTTATTAACAGATACAAAAAACAGGACAATTCATAAATGAGTCATACAGTGTAAAGTTGGCGTCAGCCCATGTGGTATGCAAATATTAATGGTAACACATGATGTAAAAAATGAGTAGCAAGACCCGGGATTAATACTGTTGTAATTTAGACAGTCTTGAATGCATTTGGCTATACGTGACACAGCATAAGTAAATGGCGCAGGAAAAGATCTTCAGGTTGAAACCACCATTATATGGGGGTTATAAACAGTGTAATCAAATATATGTGGCCAATACACATGGATGAAGTCATTCACATATGAGAAACACAGTTAGCAAATGTTATAGAGTGTAAGCCGTAAGTGTAATTGGTAGCTAATATGGTGTAGCTAAGGCAAATGCAGGTGAAAGTCAAAGATCTGGATCCTATTACCAACAGATAGCCAGATGCATGAGAAAAAAAAGTAGTATTACGTACCCGGATTCATATGACCAACATGGAGGAGACGCCAGTCCCGACGCGCGTTTCGGCTGATGCCTTCCCCGGACATGTGTGATAGATATGAGAGCAGGAATCTCCTTTTATTTGTGTGCAGTGTAGGGCAGACATGATTTCCACCCACTAGCTCAGAGAAAACTGAGAATTAGAAATAGAGCCTGCAGAGGGGCAAACTGCTAAAAAAGTTGCAGAATGCAAATAATATAATGGCCGGAAATAGTGTTATTCCTCAGGTACACAAATTTTACAACTTATTCCTAAAAGTCACCTGAAAGGTTAGGTATATTTAAGTCAAAATATAACCTCCGGTTCGCTACATTTAATGAAATTTTTTTTATATTCCCTTAGTGGATGCCAATTGCAAGCTGTAGGCTGGGTTCCTGTATCTTAAAGAGGCTCTGTCACCAGATTTTGCAACCCCTATCTCCTATTGCAGCAGATCGGCGCTGCAATGGAGATAAGAGTAACGGGTTTTTTTTTAAAAACGAGCATTTTTGGCCAAGTTATGACCATTTTTATATTTATGTAAATGAGGCTTTCTAAAGTACAAGTGGGCATGTTTAAAGTAAAAGTACAACTGGGCGTGTATTATGTTCGTTACATCTGGGCGTGTTTACTTCTTTTACTAGCTGGGCGTTGTGAATGGGAGTGTATGATGCTGACGAATCAGCATCATCCACTTCTCTTCACAACGCCCAGCTTCTGGCAGTGCAGACACACAGCGTGTTCTCGAGAGATCACGCTGTGACGTCACTCACAGGTCCTGCATCGTGTCGGACGAGCGAGGACACATCGGCACCAGAGGCTACAGTTGATTCTGCATCAGCGTTTGCAGGTAAGTAGCTACATCGACTTACCTGCAAACGCCGATGCTGCTGCAGAATCAACTGTAGCCTCTGGTGCCGATGTGTCCTCGCTCGTCCGACACGATGCAGGACCTGGGGCAGGAAGTGAGTGACGTCACAGCGTGATCTCTCGAGAACACGCTGTGACTGCACTGCCAGAAGCTGGGCGTTGTGAAGACAAGTGGATTATACTTCTCGTCACAACACCCAGCTAGTAAAAGAAGTAAACACGCCCCGATGTAACGAACATAATACACGCCCAGTTGTACTTTTACTTTAAACACGCCCAGTTGTACTTTAGAAAGCCTCATTTACATAAATATAAAAATGGTCATAACTTGGCCAAAAATGCTCGTTTTAAAAAAAACAAAAAAAACGTTACTCTTATCTACATTGCAGCGCCGATCTGCTGCTATAGGAGATAGGGGTTGCAAAATCTGGTGACAGAGCCTCTAAGTGCTGCAGAATTTCCACAACGGAATTCTGTGCAGAAAATATGCAGCATTTACAGCAGCAGCAAAGTGGATGAGGTTTGAAGAAATCTCCACCACACGCGGCGGAAAGAAACGGTTGAGAAAACGTTTCAAAAATTGACCTGCGGTGCGGTATTCTAATCTGCAGAATGTCAAGCTCGTTAACACCCAGCTTCTGGCAGTGCGCAGACACACAGCGTGTTCTCGAGAGATCACGCTGTGACGTCACTTCCTGCATCGTGTCGGACGAGCGAGGACACATCAGCACCAGAGGCTACATTTGATTCTGCAGCAGCATCGGCGTTTGCAGGTAAGTAGCTACATCGACTTACCTGCAAACGCCGATGCTGCTGCAGAATCAACTGTAGCCTCTGGTGCCGATGTGTCCTCGCTCGTCCGACACGATGCAGGACCTGGGGCAGGAAGTGAGTGACGTCACAGCGTGATCTCTCGAGAACACGCTGTGACTGCACTGCCAGAAGCTGGGCGTTGTGAAGACAAGTGGATTATACTTCTCGTCACAACACCCAGCTAGTAAAAGAAGTAAACACGCCCCGATGTAACGAACATAATACACGCCCAGTTGTACTTTTACTTTAAACACGCCCAGTTGTACTTTAGAAAGCCTCATTTACATAAATATAAAAATGGTCATAACTTGGCCAAAAATGCTCGTTTTAAAAAAAACAAAAAAAACGTTACTCTTATCTACATTGCAGCGCCGATCTGCTGCTATAGGAGATAGGGGTTGCAAAATCTGGTGACAGAGCCTCTAAGTGCTGCAGAATTTCCACAACGGAATTCTGTGCAGAAAATATGCAGCATTTACAGCAGCAGCAAAGTGGATGAGGTTTGAAGAAATCTCCACCACACGCGGCGGAAAGAAACGGTTGAGAAAACGTTTCAAAAATTGACCTGCGGTGCGGTATTCTAATCTGCAGAATGTCAAGCTCGTTAACACCCAGCTTCTGGCAGTGCGCAGACACACAGCGTGTTCTCGAGAGATCACGCTGTGACGTCACTTCCTGCATCGTGTCGGACGAGCGAGGACACATCAGCACCAGAGGCTACATTTGATTCTGCAGCAGCATCGGCGTTTGCAGGTAAGTAGCTACATCGACTTACCTGCAAACGCCGATGCTGCTGCAGAATCAACTGTAGCCTCTGGTGCCGATGTGTCCTCGCTCGTCCGACACTATGCAGGACCTGGGGCAGGAAGTGAGTGTTGTCACAGCGTGATCTCTCGAGAACACGCTGTGTGTCTGCACTGCCAGAAGCTGGGTGTTAACGAAGAGAAGTGGATGATGCTGATTCGTCAGCATCATATACTCCCATTCACAACGCCCAGCTAGTAAAATAAGTAAAAACGCCCAGATGTACATACACCATACATGCCCAGTTGTACATAACTTTAAACACGCCCAGTTGTACTTTAGAAAGCCTCATTTGCATAAATATAAAAATGGTCATAACTTGGCCAAAAATGTTTGTTTAAAAAAAAAACAAAAAAAATGTTACTCTTATCTACATTGCAGCGCCGATCTGCTGCAATAGGAGATAGGGGTTGCAAAATCTGGTGACAGAGCCTCTTTAACCTAATTAAGTACGTCTAATAAAAATGTTGGAATTTATGGTGTACCTGTCTGGTAACTTGGTCTGTCTTAAAGGGGTTGTCTTTTTTCGGGGCTGTTTTTTATATTGATGACCTATCCACAGGATACTGTTTATAGGTACTGCAGCCCTGCTCCTATTCAATGAATACGAGCAAAGATGCAGTAACCTAGCACAGCCGTTATACTGTGACCAGAGCCACCTGCTTCCGGCATAGACTACTGCATAGCTTGCGGCGCCCAGAGGCAGATACTAATGACTTTCATACTGTGGATGAGTCATCCGTTTAAAAAAAAAATTTTTTTTTTTTTATTACTTACTATAAAATTGCTTTCTCGTTGATATCATTGGGGGACACAGACTTGTGGTATAGGTCCTTGTCTTTAGGTAGAAAAAGTCTTGGCTCCGCCCAGGCATACCATACTTTTTCCACAGAAGCTGGCTAAATCAGTTTTAGCCTAGTGTCCGTAGGTAGCAGACATGACCTGATTCTCGGGTGTGCTGCTATGTTTTATTTTCGTTTTCTCATGTTGACAGACTGGTCTGCAGCATAGTCCTCTCCCTGCAGGTGCCGGGAAAAAGAGCAGCTCTCTGTACTGATTTTTCCCCTCACCTCTGGCCCCATTACTTATTGTCTGCATCTGCAGGTGATGTGCCAGTAGCCCCACTAAATGTGCAAGGTTTCTGAAGAGGTAACCCTGCGCACACCAGAACACTACAGAGTGTAAGTATGGATCCTTGTTACTTTCACTCTAAGACCTAACTCCCCCCTCTGCTCTTTAGAGACGTCCGTCTCTTCCAGCCTCTGTGTGGTGGAACAAAGTACATGGGGCCACTTTTTTTGTTAAAGCAGTTCCCCCAGCGGTCCTTCTCTCCTCTGGCACTGCTAGTTGTCTGTTACCCTTTCTCCTGTGACATGTCTGACTCAGGATGATTCTACAGCCGGCACGGCTACATACTATATCTGTAATGGATGTAATAAAAACTTCTCATTCTACCAGCCTACCCCACTCTGCTCAATGTGTCTGTAATCCAGAACCCCCTCCAGGATGTCACACCCCCTGAATGGGCGAAGCCCTTTGCCCAGGCCTTAAAGAGGCTCTGTCACCAGATTTTGCAACCCCTATCTCCTATTGCAGCAGATCGGCGCTGCAATGTAGATAAGAGTAACGTTTTTTTTTTTTTTTTAAAAACGAGCATTTTTGGCTAAGTTATGATCATTTTTATATTTATGCAAATGAGGCTTTCTAAAGTACAACTGGGCGTGTTTAAAGTAAAAGTACAACTGGGTGTGTATTATGTGCGTACATCAGGGCGTTTTTACTTCTTTTATTAGCTGGGCGTTGTGAATGGGAGTGTATCATGCTGACGAATCAGCATCATCCACTTCTCTTCGTTAACACCCAGCTTCTGGCAGTGCACAGACACAGCGTGTTCTCGAGAAATCACGCTGTGACGACACTCACTTCCTGCCCCAGGTCCTGCATCGTGACTAACTTGGCCAAAAATACTTGTTTTTAAAAAAAAAAAAAAAAAAACCACGTTACTCTTACCTACATGGCAGCGCCGATCTGCTGCAATAGGAGATAGGGGTTGCAAAATCTGGTGACAGAGCCTCTTTAAGTAAGATTTCCAGACTCTTACACCATGGTTGAGTCTTTGGAGTGTTTGCTATGCCATATAGCAGCCCAGATCAATGCCCCTCCAGCTTCTCCTTCTGAATAACGCGCAGTTTGCCTTTTGTGTTATGTCACGTAGGAGGCCCAGATGTGTCAAAGTTCCGCTCCGCTTCAGGTTCCTTCCAAGAGTACACTGTTATGACCGATAATTGAGAGACTACTTCCTAACAGTATTAGTGTTTTTTTATTTTTTTTCTTTCTCTGCAGAATCCTCTGATTCAGAGTCAGAACAGGACCGTTGCCATGCAGGTGTTGATACGCACAGTCAGGGACATCTTTAACATAAAAGATGATCCCAAAACCACTTCCCCAGGAAGTGACAGCATTACTCTGCCAACATCCAACCATGGCTTTTCCAGAACCTTAGAGAGTTTGAAGAAATTCAAAGAATTTAAACATCCTGCCAGAAGACTGGCTGTTTCTAAACATACAAACACTATTTCCTTTCCAGGTGTACGTAATCTCAAAGGTTTTTTTTTTTTTTTTGTTTTGTTTTTTTTTTTTGCTCCCTCGGTGGATCTACCTATCTTTCGGCTGTCAAGGAGCACCACTATTTGACTGTCAGATGTGACATCACTTAGTAACCCTCTTGACAAAAAGTTGCGGTACCAAACCAAGTCTACCTTTGTGGCAGCAGGTACTTCATTGTGCGCAGCTTTTTTCTCTGCAAGGGTTGGCAAGGCCTGCTCAGTATGGGCAAAACAACTTCACCGCTGTGTCCTGGAATGCGCGCCGCAGGAGGATATAGCAGAGCTTGCCATAAATGTCCCAAATGGGGGAAAACCCCTTTAATACCTATTTGACACTCGACTTGGTGGCAGTCTTGGGCGGCTGATCAGGCTTCCAAAAAAAGTAATTGTTCTCCCTGTTTTCGGAACAGACTTCGTAAAGCACCTGGATAACATTTCCCTTCTACTCTTCTCTTCAGAGGTCAGACAAGAGGACTAGCCGTCCCAGTGGCTCCAAAAGCCCAACTTCAAGCCATCAGCTGCTTGGCAGCCATGTCCCTACCCCAAAGGCCAAGACCTTTTCAGGAGATATGGCTTACTCGTGTGGATGATGCCGGAGTCAAGAAGTGGTGTTGAAAGGGATGCAGATAGAATTCTCGACCCTTCCCCCACATATTTTCTCTGTCTAAGCCTCTACCCCACGCCTGTGATTGCCGCTTTTTTTTTGTTTTGTTTTAGACTATTCATTCCCTTCAACTGAGGAACTAGAACCATAGCTTCCTAAAGTAGGAGCTGTTACTAGAAACTCTTAAGTACTGATAAAAGACAGATCAGTCAGACCTATCCTGGACCTGAAGAAGTTGAACCGTTTTGTTCTCGTTCAGAGGTTTCGCATGAAATGACTTCCGTCAGTGGTTGCATCGCTGGACCAGGGAAGAGTGCTTTCTCCCATCGACCTTCCCTATGCATACCTCCATAACCCTATCGCAAGGGCCCACCAAAGGTTTCTTCGTTTCCCTGTCCGATCTCGGCGTTTCCAATTTGTTGCCCTTCTCTTTGCGCTCGCCATGACTTCATCCTGGTCCTGGTGACTCACTTCTCTTCTCCGCACCAGGGCTGTCACTGTCGTTTCTTACGAGGGATGTCCTGGTGAAGGCCCCCCTCCAGGGAAGACTACCTTTCCAGCCTCAACATCACCCTAGACTTGTTGAAGAGTTTTGGGTGGCTCATCCACATGGAGATATCCAGATCCGCCTTAGTCCCAGCTCCGTGCATGGGATTTTTGCGACTGATCCTTATCGCCATATGAGTCGGGGTGGCTCTTCTTCACCGGAACATTCTGTCTTTTGCGTTTTCAGGGCAATATAGTGTCGACAGTCATAGCGGTTTCATATGCCCAATTCCACAAAAGAGCCCTCCAGGGGGTGACCCTCTTGCGCTGGGACTTATCGATTCTCTTGCCCTCTATGATCCTTCAGCCATCCCACAGGGATGCTACTTCTCTTCCATCCAGTGACTTGCGATCTCGACTGATGCCAGCCTATCCAGCTGGAGAGCAGTGTTTGGCCTCCTCACGGTACAGGACACTTGGTCGCCAGAGGAAACACCTTACAAATCAACCCTCTTCCTGGCTCTCTTCCATTAGACTCACCTACAAGGTCCACCACACTGACAACTCCATGACCATCACCTATCTGAAATACCAAGGCGACACCAGGAGCTGTGCAGCACTGTGGGAATCCTATCGGATCTTCCGCCAGGGCAGAGAATCATATGCCAGCTTTATCTGTAGTTCGCATATCGGGAGACCAGTCCTCTTCCTTCAGGTTTGCCATATAAAGAGCACCTCACATCTTTGTCTTTATTTTCAACTAAGAGGTGCCAGCTTACGTGGCCAGGGCGCAGGGAAGCCAGGGCCATCACCGTTGACCCCCTGGTCACCCCTTAGGATGATTTTGTTTTTCTGTATCTCTCTCCTACCCAAGATGGAGGTCAATCCCACGATGCTGGTGGCGCTGGGCTTGACACGTCGACCTGGTCAACCAGCTCAAGGACACACCTTGGTGTCTTCCACTACGGCACAACCTCCTTTCCCAAGGTCCGATTATCCACCCCATATTAGCTCAGATGCATTTAACGGTGTGGCTGTGGAAGCCATGGTTTTGAGCGCCAGCGGTCTTTCCGAACCAGTAATTTAAACTGTGCTGAAGACCAAGAAGCCTCAGTCAGCCAAAGTTTACCCCAAAGCTTATTTCTTATTGTGTGCACAATGCAGTTTCCATCCCATGATCTATTATTCATCTAGAGTTTTGACCTTCTTGCAATCGGGTCTTGAATATGGACTTGGCTTAGCTTCCCTGAAAAGGGTCAGGTCTCTTCTCTTTCTATTCTTTTTCAGCAAACGTTTGTTTTTTGCTCTCGGGTAAAGACTTATTTTTTTATTTTTTTTGCAGGGGTTGGCTCATTGTGTCCCCCATTCAGACATTCTACTGAGCCTTGGGATCCTAATTTGTTTTTGTGGGCTTAGGTAGCTCCATTTGAACCTTTTTTTTGTGAGAAATTTAAAATTTTTCCTTTCCTGGAAAGTTTACTTCTTGGTGGCCATTAAGTCAATCAGATGAGTTTCGTAATTTTAGCTTTTTTTTCTGGTCTTCCATATGGATAAATTGGCATTCCGTCCGGTCTTTTCTCCTAAAAGGGGGTCTTCCTTTTGTCGATTGCCATATTATCCGAGGAGCAGTCTATGCACTGTTTTGACGTGACTGCGATGGAGTAGTCGTCTTTTTAGTGCTCGTTTGATCCGGTCTGTGATTTTAGAAACCTATTGGTCCAAGAGTAAAGTTCCTCCCCTTCGGGTCAATAATTATTCCAGGAAGGCTGTTTGTGCCTCCTGGGTGGTAATACACCAGGTTTCAGTCACTCAGGTTTGCAAGGCTGCTACCTGGGCTTTGTTGCATTACCTTAACAAAGTTCTACCAGATCCACTCTTGGGCCTCATCTCTGCTACTTTAGGTCGCATGGCTGATATTACTTTAAAAATTTTCATCCCACCCTCTGGGAATGCTTCACTACGTCCCATGGTGCTGTGTCCCCCAAGAATCTTGTGATCTTGTCTTCTACACCTTGAGTGCTGTGGCAGAGGAGAAAATGGGAAAAAACAAAAAAAATAGGTCAATAATTCAATTGTAAGGTATCAGATGTGACATGCAAGTATGTGAAAAAGGGGCTTTAAGCATGAAAAGTGGGAGACTGCGCTGTTGTCAGAAGGCGAGAACCCTTCAGCGTTGCGTTCCAGGGAGGGAGAGGACCACTGTAAAATGGTCGCATGGAGGGAGAGGGTCGAAAAGCTGTTGCCTGGGAGAGTTAGGCGATACTAAACGGAGAATCCCTGCAGCGAGTTACCCCATTCCCTAGGGAAAAAAAATAATATAAGATATCCCATGAAAATGGTGGGTCGGGTTCTACTGTACTCCCCTCCTCTGACCCCTAATATTCAGCTTCCAGGAAACAAGCAGGGTCACTCCTGGACAGGCAAGGGGCACCAGAAGGAAGTAACCTGGATATATGGTTGAGCGCATGTGTTCGCTGTGCCTCCTTTTCTTCTTGGAGATAGGGCAGGCAACAGTGATTTCAGGCTGCCCTGTTCTCCCTGCTTGTAGTGGGGTAGTAAGGTGATTTAGTAAATCCCAAATTCCCAATCTAAAAGAGGAAGAGAAAAAATAGTATTTGCTCCTTCCAGACCGTTGGTTCACTGTCTGCAGAAGGTCACCTGTGTCCCCAATGACACGGACGATAAATCTAATTTTTTTAAAAATGTTTTAGGCATTACTAAACGTTTGGTAAATCTGCTATTTGTAGTAATTTGTTCAAAGCTGTACAGCACAATTACATTCCGAAAATTATCTAAATTGTAATAGACCGTTTTAGCCAACCAGCCAGTCTGTTATCCCAACTTATTTTTTTCCATTCGTTAAAAGTACCAAATTATTTTATTTATTTATTTATTTATTTTAAGTCACAACTTTTGTACATAACCAATTTCAAGTGCAGTATTCTGTTATTTTTAAAACAAAATTGCATATTTTAACTTTTAGTTTTTTAATTTTTCTCTTTCTTTTAGGAGGGATGTTTCTTGCCACTGGGAGTACCGACCACATCATTAGAGTTTACTATTTTGGTTCAGGTCAACCAGAAAAGTTATCCGAACTTGAGTTTCACACGGTGAGTGTTTGCAGCTTGAAAACAGGGCATGTATCTATGAGGATATGTTCACACGGCAAACTAAAAACGGCTGTAAAATACGTTTGTTTTTTTTTAAACTTCAAGCGTTCTTAGTGGCAGTCTTTTGGTGCTGTTCTTTCTATTGACCCAATGAAAAACAGCTCCAAAAAGGGCTCAAGAAGTGACATGCACTTCTTTTTGTGGGGCGTTTTTTTTACGCGCCATTTTTTCAAACGGTCACTTAAAAAAAATGTGTCCAAGTCAAATTTTCCATTTTGGATATGCACTTTTAAACGATAAACCGCTTTGAATATCATAACTATTTTTACTTTTGTTTTTTTTTGACGACTAGATTGGTTTAATTCCATGTTTTTAATTTTTATTATGAGCAGACAAATCACAAAAAATGGGGAAAATCTTTTTTTATATAATATGTATGTGTCTGTATATGGGTTTGTGCATATGTATGTATGTGTGTGTATATTTTTATATATATATATATATATGTGTGTATATGTGTGTGTGTATATCTCTCTATCACTGTACAGCTCTGTAACAATTAGTTTTCTTCTCGGTCACCCTGGATCGCTGTGAGTGAAGAGGACTATAAGGCTCTATTTATTCGTTGTCAAAAAAAGGGCAGTTCACATTGGATCAACTCAGTTTTTCACGGCTGTTTTGCATCAATGTGCCTCAAAATTTCCTCTGGCCGGAGACTCTGCATATATGGACAGTGACTTCAGGGGCTAACTCTAAAAGCGGAATCACCTGCCAGAGCATCGGCAGCACTCTGGCCGGGGATTCCGCTCCAGGAGTAGCCCCTGATGTCGCCACCCATATATGGATAGTGACGCCGTGGGCTTCTCCAGTAGCGGAATCCCTGGCCAGAGCGATCTGACACTGGGAATTCCGCTCCTAGGGGGAGTTTAGGTGGCACTATCTACAGCAGGGATTCCGCTCTTAGAGGGAGCTTAGGTGGCGCTATCTACAGGGGGGTTGTGTGGTGCGATCTACAGTTTTGGGTGTATTCCGAGGCTCTCAAAGCCCCGGCAGACATGAGTGCAGTGCTGCTCACACTGAAGCAGCACTGCACTCATTTAAACCCCGTTCCAGTCTGCCAACGTTTATATATGTGACAACTGCACGGGGCACTGACAGTTGGAACCTATATAGCCGTATGGCAGTCGTGGAGGGGTTAGGTTGGAAAGTAAAAAAAAAAAACAAACAACCTAGGCCCCCTTCACATTGCGTTATTACTTTCCTTCAGAGTTGGATGTCAGGAGGACTCTAATTGTACATTTGAGAGAAGAGTGCAACATATCCCACTTTATAGGCATACAGTGGGATACGTTACCCGTACAGATTTTACCTTCTCTTAGCCCCAAGGCGGATTATTACTTGATGCATTGCTTGGGGTCTCCAGGTCGAGCGAAGCTCCTGACATCACTGTCCATATATGGACAGCAACATCAGGAGATTACCCATGGCTGGAGTCTCCGGGCAGTGCGCTTCCTCTGATCGAGGCCACCGGTTCTGTGGAAACTGGGGCAAGGCGGTGCTGCCTGCTGCCCTGTGCAAGAAGCTCCAGTGACATACCTGTTCATAAATGGACAGTTAAGTCACTAGAGCTTCCTGACTTACATGTTTACGCATTACTTTGACGGATGTCAAGAACAAAATAAACTAATATCACGCGGTAAGTTTCTTTACGGGATCTCGCAGAATGGTACATCATGATCTACTACACTATTCCATCCTTCAAATAAAAGGTATACTGACTTAAAGAGGCTCTGTCACCAGATTTTGCAACCCCTATCTGCTATCGCAGCAGATAGGCGCTGCAATGTAGATTACAGTAAAGTTTTTAGTTTTAAAAAACAAGCATTTTTGGCCAAGTTATGGCCATTTTTGTATTTATGCAAATGAGGCTTGCAAAAGTACAACTGGGCGTGTATTATGTGCGTACATCGGGGCGTGTTTACTACTTTTACTAGCTGGGCGTTCTGATGAGAAGTATCATCCACTTCTTTTCAGAACGCCCAGCTTCTGGCAGTGCAGATCTGTGATGTCACTCACAGGTCCTGCATCGTGTCGGCCACATCGGCACCAGAGGCAACAGTTGATTCTGCAGCAGCATCAGCGTTTGCAGGTAAGTAGCTACATCGATTTACCTGCAAACGCCGATGCTGCTGCAGAATCATCTGTAGCCTCTGGTGCCGATGTGTCCTCGCTCGTCCGACACGATGCAGGACCTGGGGAAGTGACGTCACAGCGTGATCTCTCGAGAACACGGCTGTGTCTGCACTGCCAGAAGCTGGGCGTTCTGAAGAGAAGTGGATGATACTTCTCGTCAGAAAGCCCAGCTAGTAAAAGTTGTAAACACGCCCCGATGTACGCACATAATACACGCCCAGTTGTACTTTTACTTTTCAACACGCCCAGTTGTACTTTTGCAAGCCTCATTTGCATAAATACAAAAATGGTCATAACTTGGCCAAAAATGCTCGTTTTTTAAAAATAAAAACGTTACTCTTATCTACATTGCAGCGCCGATCTGCTGCAATAGCAGATAGGGGTTGCACAATCTGGTGACAGAGCCTCTTTAAATACCAGCCGATGGAGGCTGAAAAACTACACACCGTACATTAAGGCATGTGGTCCTTAACAGATTAAATACTTTTTTGTGCAATGGTATTAATATGAAAAGTAAAGTTCTTTAATCAGTGTGCTTTAATTTAGGCTGTATAGATATTTATATTTTATAATTTTTGTTTTTTCCCCCCAATTTTTTTTGTTTAGGATAAAGTAGACAGCATTCAGTTTTCAAACAACAGTAGTCGGTAAGTAGTGGAAATGGGGCATTAGTAAGCTTGTAGGATTTGAAATGTGAATTTTCAATGCTCGCTCATCAATATATTATAGTATTGTATCCTGTATTAAGATCACTTCTGACTCCTGGTTACCATACCTATTACTGTACTTGGTAATGTGTTAAATATCCGTTCTACTTTCTTCATTATAATATGAATTGTTATAAATTACAGATGGTAGAGACAAAAACTAAAAAAAATAACATGTATGGCCATTTTGCAGTTTTGTAAGTGGGAGCCGTGACGGGACTGCTCGTATTTGGCAATTTAAGAAAAGGGAATGGCGAAGCATTTTACTAGACATGGCGACTCGCCCATCCAGGTCAGTCTGTTCCTTTACCAATGGCGATAGATTATATAGTGGCAAATAAAGCCGACTTCTGTGTCACACCTGATACCATACAATTGAATTATTGATGCTTTTTATTTATTTATTTTTTTCCAATTTTCTCCTCTGGCACAGCACTCAAGGTGTAGAAGACAAGATCACAAAGCTAAAAGTTACTATGGTGGCTTGGGATCGTCGTGACACCTGCGTAATCACTGCCGTCAATAACATGACATTAAAAGTTTGGAACTCGTCCAGTGGACAGCTTATCCACATCCTAATGGTAAGAAGTTGATCTATGAAGTTATTAAATATGACTTGCTTCCAGAAAACCCACAATAAAGGTTTTCATAATATACAGTCACCATGCACGAAGAGAAAGCTAGTACAATGATTGATTTGCTTCCCTTAAACCGTATAGTTAGCAGGCTAAGGCTTCAATTTGTTAATGGTCCTCCTTTAACCACTTAAGGGCTCAGACTAGTTTGGGCCTTAAAGGGGGCTTCCCATGAAGGAGATTTATGACATATCCACAGGATATGTCATATGTGGGTCCCACCTATCTCTAGAACGGTGCCCTTAAACCCCGTTCTAGCTTTTTGTACTCGCACTGCCTCCCGGCCACTTACTGAATATATAGTCGGGAGTTAGGGAAACAGCGTAACTCGATGATCTGCGCTGTTTCCATAACTCCCATAGAACTGAATAGTAGTTACGAAAACAGCATAGCTTGCATGCTACGCTGCTTACGTAAATGCCATTCACTACTATGGGAGATATGGAAACAGCGTAGCTCAGCAAGTTACGTTGTTTCCCTAACTCCCGACCATATATTCAGTAAGTGGCCGTGTGATTTTACGGGTAAAATCTGTCCTACTAGGAGACTTGAACATGCGGTAGTTTGATCGCTTCTATAATACTCCTGATGTTTATGATGCATTTCAATGTTATACTGACTGGCAGTTCATTGACACCGATGGGCTTAGAGGGAGACGCCTCCCTCTGTAAAACAACTTGGGTCTTAGGTTTTTCGGAATCTATTTGCCGTGGCTGCTGCAGCAGGGTGCCAGCTGTATAGTACACCTGACACCCACACCTTACATTTACGGTTCTGTGCAGGAACTATCTCCTACCAGCACCATAAATGTATAGTGTGATTACAGGGAGGGCTTAACCAATATACACTGTTCAGCCATAACACGGACAGGTGAAGTGAATTACACGGAGCATCTCGTTACAATGACACCTGTCAAGAGGTGGGATTTATTAGGTAGCAAGTCAACAGTCAGTACTTAAAGTTGATGTGTTGGAAAAGAAACATGGGCAAGTGTAGGGATCAAAGTGATTTTGACAAGGGCTAAATTGTGATGACTGGATCAGAGCATTTGGGTATTGTGGGGTGTTCCCAGTATGCAGTGCTTAGTTCCTACCAAAGGTGGTCCAAGGAAGGTGAACCAATCACAGGGTCATGGGTGCCCAGGCTCATTAATGCGAAGGCTAGCCCATCTGTCTGACCCCACAGAAGAGCCACTGTAGCGCAAATTGTTGAAAAGATTCATGCTGGCTATCATAGAAACGTGCCAGAACACACAGTGCATCCGAGCCTACTGCGCTTGCTGTTTTGCCGCAGTCCGGTCTTTCCGCCCATGCTGGCCCCTGTACGCTGCTGAAAGCGCCTACAATGGGAACGTAGGCATCAGAATTGGACAATGGAGCAATTAACAAAGGTGGTCTGGTCTAATGAATGTTTTTTCTTTTATATCATGTGGGCAACCGGGTGCATGTCCTTTGCCCACCTCAGGAAATAGATGATACGTAGGGTGCACTATGGGAAGAAGGCATATCTGGAGAGGCAGTGTGATGGTCTGGGCATTGTTCTGCTACGAAAACTTTCATACATGTAGATGTTACTTTGACACATACCACCTACCGAAACATTTTTTGCAGACCAAGTGTTCCCTAATAGCATTGGCTTCTTTCCTCCGGATAATTTTCCATGACACAGTTGTTCAGGAATGGTTTGAGGAACTTGACAAAGAGTTCAAAGTGTTGACTAAGACTCCATATTCCCCAGATCTCAATCCTATCGGGCATCTATGGGATGTGGTGGAAAAACAAGTCTGATCCATGGAGGCCCCACCTTGCAAATTACAGAACTTCAAGGATCTGCTACTAACATCTTGGTGCATGCTAACACAGGACACCTTTTAGACGTCTTGTGAAGTCTATGCCTTGATGTAGGGCTGGGCGATTTTGCCAGAAAATAAAATCTAGATTTGTTTTTCAACCCTATGGCCAATTTTCGATTTGAATCTCTATTTTCTTATTGCTGTTAAATAAACTGAAAAAGATACAGAGAGATAGTTTAATATTTTCTTTTATATAAATAACTTTTTAACATATATTCCTATAATAATTGTACGTAACTTCATAACTTGTAACCTCCTTAAAATCCTTTTTTTTTTTTTTTTTTTTTTAAATGTGTATATATAATTGATTATAACTTCTGTTAACCTGTTCCCTGCCGGGGAACAGGTTAACAATCTATAATCAATTATGCACTGCATGCACTAACCCCCTCCTATGCCGGTCTCCGACATCGCAGACGAGAGCAGTCTAAAATGCTGCAGGGCCAGGCAGATAGCGCCGTGCAGGCACTTTAGGGAGAGATTACATTATAGTGTCTGAAGTCTGAGCAGAACGCTGTGCAGTACCGGCCCCACGATGGTGTTTTAAATAAATTACATTAAGGCCAGATTCACATGACCGTGAAAAAACGGTCTGTGTGTCAGCGGGATTTCTTGGCTTGACCATGGCACATGTGAACGGGACTCCTGGCCTCATAGTCAGTTATTTAGGCTACATTCACACGACAGTGGAAAAAATAACCATAAAAACTACCGTTTTGCATCAGTGTGTCTCCAAGTTTTCATCCATTTCCAGTCCGTCTGGCCGTTTGCCATCTGTTTTTCGTGGCCGTTAAAAAAACGGACGGATTTAATTTGTCAGGTTTTTTTTTGGGCCCAACCTCCTGAAAACAAAGTGGCCCTGTAGACCATGCTCACTGTAGATGGTGCCACAATGCCCATGTAGATAGTGCCACTCCTGCTAGATGGCGCCACTGTAGATCCCTCTAGGAGCGAAATTGCACAGCCAGAGCGTTGCCATTGCTCTGGCAGGGGATTCCGCTCCAGGATCAGCTCCTGACATCACTGTCCATATATGGACACTGATGTCAAGGGCTTTCCCAAGATAGGAGTCCCTGGCCAGAGATCTTGCGATGCTTTGGCTTGGGACTCTGCTTCCAGAGGGAGCCCCTGAAGTCACTGTCCATATATGGACAGTGACGACAGGCTCCTCCTGGAGTGGAATCGCCGAACAAAGGTTGCCGATGCAAGGAGTCCCTCCTTCCCCCACGGAACTCCTGCTCCGTACTGTGTTGTTCAATACAGAACAGCAGTTCCGTGGGGAAGCAGGGACTATAATGCTAGGAGTCTCGTTCACGTGTACCATGGTCGGGCTCGGGAATCCGGCTGACACGGACCGTTTTCACGGGCCAATCACGGTTATATGTAACGGTTGAGGCAGTACAGGGAGCAGATGAGACAACGCGCAGCTCCTCAGACAGGGCGGACTTGGCAGGTGGCGAGGCAGAGCTTCCTCCTGCAGCACGGCGCCGCTAGGGATTTGATTCAATGATCAATTGAGGGCGAATTAATCAAATTAATTTGATTAATTGCCCAGCCCTACCTCGATGGGTCAGAGCTGTTTTGGTGACACCAGGAGGACCTACACAATATTAGACAGGTGGTTTTAATATTGTGGCTGAACGGTGTAAGGGATAAGTATGAAAATGTTTAAGGGCCCATAACGACACATGTTTTGAGTTCAATGGAAAGTTTGGGTTGAAAAACCCAGGAGAAAGGTTCAGGTGTGAACCGAAACGTTGCTCATTCTTTTCACTTTGTGGTGAATAAACCAAAATCTCTCCAATTTTGAAGTCCTGGTGCTGTTACTTGTTTTCTGTTCCTGCTGTTTGTTCTATACCAATGAGTAAAAAGGAAGTGAATTACATCTTTTTTCATAGAAAACCCAATTTGCAACATTACTATATACAGGAAGAAGTTATGATGCACATAGCATCTGATAATTGCAGAGTACAGTCTCTTACCAAAATACAGTCCAAATGTACAGTTGTAATTTATGGTACATAATTGTAGGCTCGTGAGAGAGAAAAATGTGTACAATGTAAAGTAATATTGTAGTTATTGTTAAGAAATTAAAATCAAACATTAATAGAAACTAAACCAAACAGAAGCTCACTAAATTATAAGATTGTGTGAAGGGAATCCACATAGTAGCAGGAGGTAATCCATTTATCCCAAATAAGACCTTGTGATAACCGAAGTCCCTGCACAGAGGAGATCATTCTTTCCATAATGCAATTATTAACCTATTAAATTACTTCCGATAAATTAGGAGTGGAAGTATTTTCCAATATTTAGCTATTAAAATTTTTGCAGAGGTCAGTATATGAAAGAGAATTGTCCTATCATAAGAGTGGAAGTCAGCTACACCTATATTAAGTAGGTCCAATACAGGGGTACATACCATCGGGTGTTGTGGAACGCTTCTTCATAACTTGTCTATTTTACCCCAAAAAGCTTTTATGACTAAACAGTGATTTTTATATATTTTAAAGTGTAGCTAAACGTTTAACAAACTGCTAACATGTCATAGTGACCTATCAGAAGTTTTGATTGGTGGGGGTCTCTGTGCTCAGACCCCCACCAATCGCTAAAACGAAGCAGCTGAAGCGCTTGTGTGAGCATTTAGACGCTTCGTGTCTATTCGATACATTTATTTCCGGAAAAAGCAGGACGACGGGTTCATAGACTTTCTATTGAGTCCGGCTTTTTCCGGAAATGAATGCATAGGCGTACGAACAGACACGAAGCGGCTGAGCACTCACACAAAAGCTTCAGCTGCTTCGTTTTAGCGTTGGTGGGGGGTCTCAGTGCTCGGACCCCCACCAATCAAAACTTCTGACGTCACTATGACGTGTCAGAAGTTTGAACGTTTAGCTACTCTTAAATGTTTTATTTTTTTTATTTATTATGGTACTGCTACAGTTCGAAGGTTCTTATTGTAGAATAGCTATAATAAGGCTGACAAAAGCCATACTGTCATCTATTATACAGATGAATACTTATAAACCGTTTTTCTTAATTTTGTTCTTATACAGGACCTACTTCTTCCTGGGAAACCCTATGAAGTAATAGGAGACTAAAATATAAAATCTTACTGAGCCTGCCTTAGCTTCACATTTGCGTCGGATGCTCCATAGTTTTTGCCGTATACCGTGACGGAAACCCGACGTAACCCACGAAGGTCGATTTGGATCCTGTTAGTTTGTCAGGCAACTGATCCGGCAGCTCTGGTTTTTCGCTGTTCTGCTGTCCTATAACTGAGCAGAACAGAGGAAAGCACTGACCTAGATGAGAACAGAGCGTAAAATATATCGAATTAAGAAAATACCATATTTCATTTCTAATTTAGTGATGAAAGCTCTGGCCTTTTAAGAAAGGGAGAAGACTTCAGCTGATGATCACAGCAATGAGCAGTCACGGGGAGATTATTAAGACTGGCGTTTCATACGCCGCTCTTAATATAAAGATCACTGGTGTAAAATGTGCTTAATTTATTAGGGGTTGCACACCTTTTACTAAACTAGGTGCATCTCTGACCGTTCTTGCTCCTGAAAGCGAAATCTATGCCAGCTGGCTTCTAGTGTAAATTACAGTAAATGTTTCTGGTTGTGGCAGGCTATGTCCCTTTTTTTGAGAAGTTCCATCCACTTTCAGAATAGTGCTATGCGCAAAAGCCACAAGTCACAATTAATTTTGCGCACATTGTGACATTTGCTCCTATTCTTTGCCAGAAAACTGGCATAGAATGTTTTATAAGTTCTCCAGTCTCGGGAGATTTTGATTTCTCTGAGACTTCCTGCTTCTGAGATTGGGATGGCACACTGTGGGAGGGGGGTTACTGCAAGTGTGCCCCATGTAAACCCGAAGATCTGTGCTGCTATCTTACTTTATTATGGATGTTATATTAGTGGTAATGTAAGATAGATTCCTGTGCATTACAGAGCAGAAGAGTAGGAGGCTAGAAGAAGCAGAAGTACAGCCTGTCACAGCTTTCTCCTCAGTGTGTGACTGTTGCTGGCTGTGTGTATGTAATAAGAAACTCAGATTAACCCTTTAGGTGTAGGTACACACGGCAGAAAAATTTGCGGCTAATCCACCGGCAGATTTCACCCCTCTTATTTAATGGGTTGTGGAAATTCGCAAGAGAAATTGACCTGCTGTGAATTTTAAAATCTGCACCTCAGGTCAATTTCCACCGCGTGTATTTAGTCTAAGCATAGAATATCATGAGATTTAGATGTCACTGGTGAAATTAAAATAGAAACTGTAAATCATCTGTTCTGCTAATTATATATGTAGAAAATAATTCTTCTTTAATCTTTTTGTATTTCCATCACAACCAATATGTTCTTTTTAAAGGGGCTTTCCCAGAATTATATATATATTTTTTTTTTTTACACCTATCCACGGGATAACTGATATTTTTATGATTGCTGGGGGCCATACTGCTGGAACCCCCACCAATCCTGCGTGGAAACGGGCTCCCATGTTCCTACTCACTCACAGTGCTCGGCTGTTTGTCATTCCCGTAGATTTATAACCCCTTCCCGCTCCTTGACGTACTATTACGTCATGGCAGCTGTATCGTTCGCGCTCCATTCCGTAATAGTACGTCTCGGGAGTAACGGCCGTTTCGGCCGTCCTCCCGACACATACAGGAGCTGTGACGCTGCTGTCTTGTTCAGCAGCTGTCACCACTCCTACAGCGGGGACCGATCGCTGTGTCCCCGCTGATTAACCCCTTAAAAGCCGCGTTCTATAGAGATCGCGGCTTTTTAGGGGTTAAGCTGCCATCGCCGGCCTGCTACGCGATAGCGGCCGGCGATGGTGACTATGGCAACCGGACACCAAACAATGGCGTCCGGCTATGCCATAGACGGAAGCCTAGTGGGTCCTGACAACGTCAGGACCCACTATGCTTGCTGTCAGTGAGTAGCTGACAGTTCTAATACACTGCACTACGCATGTAGTGCAGTGTATTAGAATAGCGATCAGGGCCTCCTGCCCTCATGTCCCCTAGTGGGACAAAGTAATAAAGTAAAAAAAAAGTTAAAAAAAGATGTGTAACAATAAGAAAATAAAAGATTTAAAACTATTAAAAGTAAAAATCCCCCTTTTTCCCTTATCAGTCCTTTATTATTAATAAAAATATATAAACAAACAAATAAACTATACATAATTGGTATCGCCGCGTCCGTAACGGCCTGAACTACAAAATTATTTCATTATTTATCCCGCACGGTGAACGCCGGAAAATAAAATAATAATAAACCGAACCACAATCACAATTGTTTGGTCACTTCACCTCCCAAAAAATGGAATAAAAAGAGATCAAAAAGTCGCCTGTACCGAAAAATGGTCCTGATCGAAACTACAGTTCGTTACGCAAAAAATAAGTCCTCGCACGGCTTTATTGATTGAAAAATAAAAACGTTCTGGCTCTTAGAATATGGTAACACAAAAAGTAAATGATTGTTTACAAAACGTATTTTATTGTGCAAACGCCATAAGACATAAAAAAAAACTATAAACATCTGGTATCGCCGTAATCGTATCGCCCCGCAGAATAAAGTGAATATGTCATTTATAGCGCACGGTGAACGCTGTAAAAAAAAAAACGAAAAAAAAAACAATCGTACAATTGCTGTTTTTTAGTCACCACGCCACCTAAAAATAGAATAAAAACTGATCAAAAAGCCGCATGCACCCCAAGAAAACTGCAATGGATTCCTCAAGGGGTCTAGTTTCCAAATTGGGGTCACTTTTGGGGGGGTTCCCAATGTTTTGGCACCACAAGACCTCTTCAAACCGGACATGGTGCCTAATAAAAAAGAGGCTTCAAAATCCACTAGGTGCTCCTTTGCTTCGGAGGCCGGTGCTTCAGTCCATTACTGCACTAGGGCCACATGTGGGATATTTCTCAAAACTGCAGAATCTGGGCAATAAGTATTAAGTTGCGTTTCACTGATAAATCCTTTTGTGTTATAAAAAAAATGGTATAAAGAGGATTTTCTGACAAAAAAAAAATGTAAATTTCACCTCTACTTTGCTCTAAATTTTTGTGAAACACCTAAAGAGTTCATAAACTTTCTAAATGCTGTTGTGAATACTTTGAGGGGTCTAGTTTCTAAAATGGGGTATTTGATAGGGGTTTCTAATATATAGGCCCCTCAAAGCAACTTCAGAACTGAACTGGAACCTAAAAAAATAAATAAATGAGGCAATACTTCGCTTCTTACATTATACTGATAATGAGCCGTGCCCACCCCGAGATGACCCCAGTTTTGACCGTTTGTATAAACGGAGACCCCTATTAGACCGTTCCAGTGCCCGGTTTTCCCAAGCATACACCCCCGAGAAGTGTATTTCTATTGATGAGTCCCTGGTACATTTTAAAGGGAAGGTTAAATTCCGCCAGTACCTGCCGTGTAAGAGGGCAAGGTATGGCGTGAAGATGTATAAGCTGTGAGAGTGCATCAGGGTATACCTACAGGTTTAGGATATATGAAGGAAAGGCCACCCCCAAACCAGACTGCATCCTGGACTACAATAGGTACATGGGAGGGATGGACTTGTAAGATCAAGCCCTGAAGCCCTACAGCGCCATGCGTTGTGGTATAAGAAGCTGGCCGGGCACATCATACAGATGGCATTGTACAATGCGTACATGCTACGTCGATGTGCAGGCCAGACGGGAACTTTCCTGGAATTTCAAGAGGTGATTATCAAGAACCTAATCTTTAGGGACGAAGAAGGGGGGGGGCACCCAGTACTTCTGGAAGCGAGCCCACACGCATCGTACCTGGGCGGCAACACTTTCCAGGAGAAGTTCCCCAAACTGGCAAGAAGGGAAAAAGTCAAAAGAGGTGCAAAGTCTGCTATAAGAGGGCGATAATGGATGACACAATATATCAATGTGACACGTGTCCCGAATAACCAGAGCTCTGTATGAAAGTGTTTTAAAATTTATCATACATCCCTTGGTTTATAATTTACCCCAATTTTGCTTACTCTGATGCACTCCACACAGCTTATCCCCCTCGTCTTTCCCCTCTGGGCCCTGCTGTGTGTCCAGGCAGCTGATAACAGCCACATGTAGGGTATTGCCATACCCGGGAGAACCCACATTACAGTTTATGGGGTGTAGGTCTCCGGTCAAAATGCTCACTACACCTCTAGATGAATGCCTTAAGGGTGTAGTTTTTAAAACGGGGTCACTTCTTGCGGGTTTCAACTGTACTGGTACCTCAGGTGCTTCTGCATACATGACTTCGCACTAGAAAATCCCCAGTAGGCCAAATGGTGGTCCTTTCCTTCTGAGCCCTCCCATGGGCCCAAACGGCAGTTTATCACAACAAATGGGGTATTGCGGCACTCAGAACAAATTGCGCAACAGAATGGGGTATTTTGTTTCTTGTGAAAATAAGAAATTTTCAGCCAAAACTACATATTATTGGAAAAAATATATTTTTTTTTAATTCCCAGCCCAATTCAAATAAGTTCTGTGAAGAAACTATGGAGTCTAAATGGTCACATTACCCATAAATTAATTCCTTGAGGGGTGTAGTTTCCAAAATGGGGTCACTTCTGGTGGGTTTCCATTGCTTTGATACCTCTGGGGCTCTGCAAATGCGACATGGCACCCAAAAACCAAACCAGCAAAATCTGTACTCCAAAGAACACACAGCGCTCCTTCCCTTCTGAGGCCTCCCATGGGCCCAAACGGCAGTTTATTGCCACAAATGGGGTATTGATGCACTCAGGAGAAATTGGGCAACAAAATTTAGTATTTTGTTCCCTGTGAAAATAAGAAATTTTGGTAAAAAATTACATCTTATTGGAAAAAATGTCATTTTTTTAATGTCACAGCCCAATTGAAATAGGTGCTGTGAAAAAACTGTGTGGTCAAAATGCTAACAACCATAAATGAATTCCTTGAGGGGTGTAGTTTCCAAAATGGGGTCACTTTTGGTGGGTTTCCATTGCTTTGATACCTCTGAGGCTCTGCAAATGCGACATAGCACCCGAAAACCAATCCAACAAAATCTGGACTCCAACAAACATATAGCGCTCCTTTCCTTCTGAGCCCTCCCATGGGCACAAACGGCAGTTTATCACCACAAATGGGGTATTGCCACACTAAGGACAAATTGGGCAACAAAATGGGGTGTTTTGTTCCCTGTGAAAATAAGAAATTTTGATCACAAATGACATTTTATTGGAAAAAATGAAATTTTTTTCATTTCAGAGCCCAATTCAAATACGTGCTGTGAAAAAACTGTGCGGTCAAAATGGTAACAACAACCCTAAATGAATTCCTTGAGGGGTGTAGTTTCCAAAATGGGGTCACTATTGGGGGATTCCTACTGTTTTGACACCTCAACACCTCTTCAAACCTGGCATGCTGCCTAAATTATATTCTAATAAAAAAGAGGACTCAAAATGCACTAGGTGCTTCTTTGCTTCTAGGGCTTGTGTTTTAGTCCACGAGCGCAGTAGGGCCACATGTGGGACATTTCTAAAAACTGCAGAATCTGGACAATACATATTTAGTAGTGTTTCTCTGGTAAAACCTTCTTTGTTACAGAAAAAAAAATGAATAAAATTGAAATTCAGCAAGAAAAATGAAATTTGCAAATTTCACCTCCACTTTGCTTTAATTCCTGTGAAATGCCTGAAGGGTTAAAAAAACTTTCTAACTGCTGTTTTGAATACTTTGAGGGGTCTAGTTTTTAAAATGGGGTGTTTTATCAGGGTTTCTAATACATAGGCCCCACAAAGCCACTTCAGAACTGAACAGGTACCTTAAAAAAAGGCTTTTGAAATTTTCTTAAAAATATGAGAAATTGCTGTTTATGTTGTAAGCCTTGTAACGTCCAAGAAAAATAAAAGAATGTTCAAAAAACGATGCCAATCTAAAAGTAGACATATGGGAAATGTGAACTAGTAACTATTTTGGGTGGTATAACCGTCTGTTTTACAAGCAGATGCATTTAAATTCTGAAAAATACTATTTTTTCAAAATTTTCTCGACATTTTGCAATTTTTCACCAATAAACACTGAATATATCGACCAAATTTTACCACGAACATGAAGCCCAATGTGTCACGAGAAAACAATCTCAGAATCGCTTGGGTAGCTTTAAGCATTCCGACGTTATTACCACATAAAGTGAAATATGTCAGATTTGAAAAATGGGCTCTGAGCCTTAAGGCCAAAACTAGGCTGCGTCCTTAAGGGGTTAATGGAGCGACAATTCACATGCTCGACTGCCGCTCTATTGAATGTCAAAGTTTGACACCCCTGTTCTCACGATTAGTAGTTCCCCCCAGCAATCATAAAAATGTCACCTATACTGTGGATAATTTATGATTCGTGGAAAATCCCTTTAAGCTAAACATCTTGTAAATTAAAGTAATTAACACCAAATTGTTTGCTTTTCTTGCTCTTGATTTCCTTTTTACTTAATAAAACAGTTTGTTGTACATCATGTTTTCAGGGTCATGAGGATGAAGTTTTTGTGCTAGAGTCTCATCCGTTTGATCCAAGAGTGTTGTTTTCGGCAGGCCATGATGGGAATGTCATAGTCTGGGATCTAGCGCGAGGGGTCAAGATCCGGTCTTACTTCAACATGGTAGGCCAATATCTGCTTACTGACTTGTAGAGTTCTATGGTGTAATATGTGTCATATCTTCTGTCTAAAAATTTAGTATTTGTGTGTCTTTTTTTTTTCTGGTGGATATAACTTATTTGGAATTACTTGGACACAATAGGGCAGATGTAGTAATGTGCTTGCAGCTTGAATGTGATGTAAATTGCACCAAGATTTGGCGCATTTCTAGTTAAACCAGATGTTTGCGCCTCACTAGACCCTTTTCAAGCGGTTTTGAAAAGGAGTGTGGCTCAAGTTGCACCACACAAAGCCATCATGCGCCAAAAAAACGGGCACATTCTGTCTCAAACTAAGCCAAATCAAAGGTATAAGTGTCTAGCAGGTCAAGTAAGATGCGCCAAACTTATCATACAGCTGTCACTGCTGTGATGAATTTGTACATCGTCTGACTGCTTTGTATAAGATTACACTGTTTTAATATTATAGTGCATTAGTACATCTGCCCCAATGTGCCACTTAAGTGATTATTTTTGAAAGTGTAGCTAAACGTTTGACAAGCTTTGTGTCCGCTTTTTCCCGGAAAGCTGAAGTATCGGAGTACGGGCTCATAGACTTTCAATTGAGTCCGTACACGATACATTTATTACCGGAAAAAGACGAACAGAGACGAAGCGGCTGAGCGCTCACACGAGCGCTTCAGCTGCTTCGTTCTAGCCATCGTTGGGAGTCTCAGTGCTCGGATCCCCACCAATCCAATCTTCTGACATGTCACTATGACATGTCAGAAGTTTGTCAAATGTATAGCTACGCTTTAATATTGCAATTCACAAACAAAAGTGTATTACTAACGCTATATTATCACAAACTTTAAAAGGTCAGTTTTGCTGTGTTAATAAAGTGGACAAATCCTGCTTATCATAGTCAACCAAGAGTATCCTGATTGAAGACAAGTTTTGTGCACTGATTCTGGCATGATTTTTACTTTTAAAGGGGGACTGTCAGCTGTTTTTAACCCCCCCCCCCCCTCCAAACCACTGACACTTTTAGTTATGTATAGTGGAAAGCGGTGGAAACCTAGCTGTGTTGACTATCTTTAGTCCTTTCAAGACTAAATAAGGAGTACTTGTGTTATCCCACGTGTCGCAAGCGAATTAGCTAGCAATTGTCCTGCATCCTGAGTGTTGGGATTGTGAATTGACATTCCGTCCCAGTTAAACGCAATGTCTATTTCTGTCAAGACACTTAATGTGTGTATGTGACTGTACATAGGGAACAATTCAGGATCACTATGTGCGGAGTAAATGAATTGGGAGAAGTGTATGACGATGATTGGTCAGTGTCATACACTTCTCTGCACAACACCCACTTGGTCAAAAGTAAAAACACGCCCAGTTGTCTATTAAGAAAGTCATTAGCATAAAGATAAAGTCGCTCATAACTTGGTGAAAATAGATTGTTTTTCTAAATAAAAGACACTGCTGTAATCTACATTACTGCGCCGATCACATCATGTACAAGATAGGGCACTTATAATGTGGTGACAGAGCCTCTTTAAATAACCCCCAGAACTGTCAATGGGGTGTGTAATTTTCAATCAGCTGCGGACAGCGTCACAGCAAGAGCTGTAGAGAGGATAGTGTGCGCACGGGCAGCTCGGAGCGGTGCGCACGGGCAGCTCGGAGCGGTGCGCACGGGCAGTTCGGAGCTGTGTGCACGCTCTCACTCTTCAGGGTAGGAAAAAAATGTAAAGTGCCCCAGGGTTTGTGCAGCCCTGCCTATTACATGCTGCACTCAGCTGCACTTGTATGGGCAGGTGAACGGTTCTCTTTAACAAGCGGTGTCTGGTTTAAAGGGGGGCGACGATTGTTGACAGACTCCCTTTTACCAGAATCGACAAAGGTCTGATCGCTGGGGCCCAGCCACTGGGACCACCACCATTTGAAAGAACGGTGCTTTGAAGCCTTAGTTCCCCCTTATTGCACCAGTGAGGAGTAGCTTGAATAAAGTGGCAGTTGACCGTGGTCCTGCCGCTCAATTCAATGTCTGTGGAACTGACGGAAAAAGCCAAGCTCTGTACTCGAAGACTGTTGTAAACCGCAAAGACTTTGAATAAAGCGGCTGTGCTCATGCTAGACACTCCATTGAAAGTCCTCCCCTCTGCAGTCGAGCAGTGAGGCGTAAGGCTATGTTCACACGCTTAGCAAAAAACGTCTGAAAATACAGAGCTGTTTTCAAAGGAAAACCACTCCTGATTTTCAGTTTTTTTTAATTGGCTTTTTTCGCTGCATTTTTTTCAGCTGTTTTTGGAGCTGTCTTTTTATTGTCAATGAAAAACGGCTCAAGAAATGACATTCACTTCTCTTTCGCGGGCGTTTTTTAACCGCGTACAAAAAACGCCCCGTCCGTAAAAAATGCGGTTTTTCCCATTAAAATCAATGGGCAGATGTTTGGAGGCGTTCTGCTTCCTATTTTTTCAGCCGTTTACAGCCCGAAAAACGGCCGAAAATAAGCAGTGTGAATATACCCATAGTCCTTATTCACACGACCGTGAAAACGGCCGTGCGACGGCCGTTCTTTTAACGGCCGTTTTCAGAACAGTGATGTTCTATAGGTGTATTCGCACGGCCGTTTTTTTAACGGCCCGTGAATAATGGCCGTCAAAAAATAGGACGTCTTATTTTTGCCAGTTTTCACGGCCTGACGGCCCCCATAGAAGTCAATGGATCAGTTTTTAATGGCTGTCAATGCATTTAACAGCCGTTAATAACTGATCTGTGACATGGAGATTGGCAAGTGAGCTACTAGTACCCTTACTGGCTATAAGCGGCTCGATGACACTCACCGATGTAGCGCCGACCTCTTCAGGTGTGGTCTTTCGTCTTCACGGGTTCTGCAAAGGCGACGTGATGACGCCATCGCGCCACCTTCACAGATCCCGTGAAGTCGAGAGTCCACGCGTGAGGAGTAGCTGCATCGATGAGTGTAATCGCGGCGCCGCAGATGCCATGAAGACCAAAGACCTTACCTGAAGAAGACAGCGCTGCATCGGTGAGTATGTAGGGCATTCATGTCGGGCTGTGTGGCATCATATTTATTGAGGCTGTGTGGCATATACAGGGGAGTTGTGTGACATATACAGGGAGTTGTGTGACATATACAGGGAGTTGTGTGACATACATATACAGGGAGTTGCGTGGCATCCATATACAGGGAGCTGCGTGGCATCTATATACAGGGAGCTGCGTGGCATCTATATACAGGGAGCTGCGTGGCATCTATATACAGGGAGCTGCGTGGCATCTATATACAGGGAGCTGCGTGGCATCTATATACAGGGAGTTGCGTGGCATCCATATACAGGGAGTTGCGTGGCATCCATGTACAGGGAGTTGCGTGGCATCCATGTACAGGGAGTTGCGTGGCATCCATGTACAGGGAGTTGCGTGGCATCCATGTACAGGGAGTTGCGTGGCATCCATGTACAGGGAGTTGCGTGGCATCCATGTACAGGGAGTTGCGTGGCATCCATGTACAGGGAGTTGCGTGGCATCCATGTACAGGGAGTTGCGTGGCATCCATGTACAGGGAGTTGCGTGGCATCCATGTACAGGGAGTTGCGTGGCATCCATGTACAGGGAGTTGCGTGGCATCCATGTACAGGGAGTTGCGTGGCATCCATGTACAGGGAGTTGCGTGGCATCCATATACAGGGCGTTGCGTGGCATCCTACACAGGGAGTTGCGTGGCATCCTACACAGGGAGTTGCGTGGCATCATATACAGGGAGGCTGTAAATAGTGTCTAGGTGAACATGTGACCTTCCTTTGGGTGTTTTTAGTGGGTTGGGACAAAAAAAAAAGCCTGACCAATGATGAAATTCATCAGATTTTTTAACGACCATGAAAAACTGATGCAAAACGGATGTCAAACGGCCATTAAAAGAGGACATATGGACAGGAAGTGGATGAGAATTTGGAGACACACTGATGCAAAATTGCCATGAAAAACTGACAATTTTTTCACTGTCGTATGAATATAGCCTAATTCGAGTTTTGGGTCTATTCTCACAATCTGGGGGTCCTATGGGTGGGGCCTCCAGCGATCAGACACTTTATCACCTTTCCTATGGAATGTGAAACTCCTTTAACCCCTTCCCGCTCCTTGATGTACTATTAGGTCGTGTTAACTGCATCGTTTGCACTCCATGACCTAATAGTACATAACAGGAGGAACTGCCATTTCGGCCGTCCTCACGACACATACAGGAGCAGTGACAACTGCTGTCTCGTACAGCAGTTGCCGCAGCTCCTTCAATGGGGACCGATCGCTGTGTCCCCGCTGATTAACCCCTTAGAAACCGCGTTCAATAGCGATTGCGGCTTCTTAGGGGATAAACTACCATCGACGGCCCGCTACATGATAGCGGGCGGAGATTGTTGCTTTGGCAACCGGAGGCCTAATAATGGCGTCCGGCTATGCCATCTACCCACTATGCTTGCCCTCAGCGAGTAGCTGACAACTCTAATACACTGCACTACGCATGTTTTGCAGTGCATTAGAATTGCGATCAGGGCCTCCTGCCCTCAAGTCCCCTAGTGGGACAAAGTAAAGTGTAAAAAAAAAAAAGTTTTAAAAGTAATAAAGGACTGATAAGGGAAAAGGGGGGATTTTTACTTTATTATTAATAAAAATAAATAAACTATACATAATTGGCATCCGTTCGTCCGTAACAGCCTGAACTACAAAAGTATTTTATTTATCCCGCACGGTGAACACCCTAAAAGAAAATAATAGACCATACCAGAATGACAATTTTTCGAAACGACCATTCATTACGCAAAAAACAAGTCATCACACGGCTTTATTGATGGAAAAATAAAAAAGTTATGGCTCTTCGAATAAGGCAACAGAAGTGAATGATTTTTTTATAAAAAGTATTTTATTGTGCAAACGCCATAAGACATAAAACAAATAAATATAAACATCTGGTATCGCCGTAATCGTATCGCCCCGCAGAATAAAGTGAATATGTATTTTATAGCGCACGGCGAAACCCTAAAAAAAATAAAAAACAATAGTAGAATTGCTGTTTTTTTAATCCCTATTTTTTTTTTGTCACCACACCTCTTAATAATAGAATAAAAACTGATCAAAAAGTCGAATGCGCCCCATGAAAACTACAATGAATTCCTCAAGGGGTCTAGTTTCCAAAATGTATTCACCGCCTGATAGAACGATTAAAAATTGATTTTATTGTTAAATTGATAAAAGATATGGCTCAACCAGCCATTATTTCCAGAAACAGGCAAAAGCAAGTGATTGGCGACAGTAGAGGTGTATCAGAGTGAACGAAGTGAACTCCGGAGTGTTTGAGAAACTTCGTTCACTCTGATACACCTCTACTGTCGCCAATCACTTGCTTTTGCCTGTTTCTGGAAATAATGGCTGGTTGAGCCATATCTTTTATCAATTTAACAATAAAATCAATTTTTAATCGTTCTATCAGGCGGTGAATATATTTACATTTTTGAACGACATTTGCTATCTTATATACAGTGAATCATTTAGTTTCCAAAATGGGATCACTTTTAAGGGGTTTCCCCTGTTCTGGTACCTCAGAAGCTCTGCAATTGTGACATGGTGCCTAGTAACCAACCAGCAAAATCTACATGCCAAATAGCGCTCCTGCCTTTCTGAGCCCTGCCGTTTGTCCAACCAGCAGTTTATGACCACATGTGGAGTATTGCCATAATCGGGAGAAATTGCTTTACAAATGTTGGGGTGCTTTTCCTCCTCTTATTCCTAGTCAAAATTAAAAATTTGTTCCTTTTATCGGAAAAATGTGATTTTCAATTGCACAGCCTAATTCCTCCACAAAATGCAGCAAAAAAACTCGTGGGATCGTATACCCCTCGGTAAGTTCCTTCAGGGGTGTAGTTCACTTTTGGGGGGTTTCCACGGTTTTGGCACCACAAGACCTCTTCAAACCGGACATGGTGCCTAATAAAAAGGAGGCCTTAAAATCCACTAGGTGCTGCTTTGCTTCAGAGGCCGGTGCTTCAGTACATTACCACACTAGGGCCACATGTGGGATATTTCTCAAAACGGCCGAATCTGGGCAATAAGTATTGAGTTGCTTTTCTCTTGTAAAACCTTCCTTTTTATTCCATTTTTTTTTCTGTAAAACAGATTTTCTGACAATAAAATGAAGCTTGTAAATTTCACCTCTAATTTGCTTTAAATTCCTGTGAAACACCTAAAGGGTTAATAAACCTTCTAAATACTGTTTTGGGTTCTTTGAGGGGTCTAGTTTAAAAAAATGGGGTGTTTATGGGGGTTTCTAATATATAAGCCCCTCAAAGCCGCTTCAGAACTGAACTGGTACATAAAAAAAAAAGAGGCTTTTGAAATTTTACTCAAACTGTGAGAAATTGCTGCGAAGACGTGTAACCTCCTAGAAAAAAAAAAGTGTTCAAAAAATGATGCCAACATATGGGAAATGTGAACTAGTAACTATTTTGGGTGGTATAACCATCTGTTTTACAAGCAGATGCATTTAAATTTAGAAAAATGCTATTAAAAAATAAATAAAAATTCTCTACATTTTGCTATTTTTCACAAATAAACACTGAATATATCAACCAAATTTTACCACTAACATAAAGCCCAATATCTCACGAGAAAACAATCTCAGAATCGCTTGGGTAGGTTTAAGCATTCCGAAGTTATTACCACATAAAGTGAAATATGTCAGATTTGAAAAATGGTCTCCGAGGCCAAAACAAGGCTGTGTCCTTAAGGGGTTAAGTGACTTGACCTGATGACTCAGGTCAGGTGACTGGGGTGGTCCACTCCCAGCACTGACCTCACTCAGATTGAAATATGCCCGCTGCCGCCTACTCCATCTTCTGCCCTTTGCATGGCCTTTTTGGCGCGTGCGCAGTGCAATGTTTCGGGAGAACTAAATCCCGGACAGTGCTTTTTTTCTGCCGGACGCTACGGATAGCGGAAAAAAAACCACCTGTTTTTTTGTTACTTAGAAGTCCTACTGCATGTCAAAACCTTTATTCTGTTTTTTACAAGCAACGGGCCACATAAAATGAGGTGGCAGGCCTTATGTTTGACATGTGTGCCTTAGGGCATGTTCACACGGCGCTCAAAAAAACCTGATGTGTAAACATGTCAAATACAGTTGCGTTTCTTGTGAAGCGCTCTTTAAAATACAGGCATTTCTCCGCGTGTTTTTACACTTTTTGTGCACGCTCTTTGCACTTTTTTTGGCGAATAATTAGGACTCCCACTGACTGAAAACATTTGGAGCGTTTTACGCAGCGCGGTTTTTAAAACGCTCGTGCAGAAAAGCGTATTCTATATACGAACGGCTCGCTTTCCCATTGATGTAAATGGGAAGCGTAATCAAGTGTGTTTGAAAGATTTTTTTTGTGCTTTTTTTGACGCTTTTTGGTGCATAATTAGGACTCCCATTGACCATAGGAACATTTGGCGCGTTTTACGTGCCAATAAATTGACCCGATGTCTCTATTTTTCAGCAACACTTTTTTTTACAAGGCTCGCGTGAAAAAGCGCGTTGTATGTATTAACAGCGCTCTTTAACAATGATATAAATGGGAAGCTTAATCACACATATTTTTTACGTGTTTTTCAGCGCATAAAATGCGCCAAAAACCGTGTAAGATACACGCCGTGTAAACTTGTCAACTGAAAAGTAATTTACCTCAGGGTCTTCCCTCTTGACTTTCATCATTCTTCACCTTTTTTGTGTCCTAGAGCTGCTGCCAGATACTGTTTGTAGAATCACTCCGAGAATGGGAGTTGGACACTGGTTGACAATTTGAAGACACCAATTCCTGGTTTGTAGCCAATATTAGGGAGGAAGGGGTAAGTCTCCCTCCCAAATGTGCAGCAGCTGTGAGTCGCTTTGCCTGATTCACCCTACTGTAGATCTGGGAAGTGCTCCCTCTGGTGGCCAATATAGGATTACATGTCAAATTATTTGATTTGATGCTTCCCACTTTGTGGAAGAAAAAAACAAAAAATACACCTGATAAAAAAATAAAAATAACTTGCTTAAAATAGTTTTTTTTTAATTCGAGACACATTTCCATTAACAGAGCAACTTCTCAGACAAAATGGCTGCACCAATAATCATGGACAGAAACCAGAATGAAAAAAATCTACAGTATATTAGTATAATATTAAAGGGAATATATTGCATTTTTCCTTTTTACGAAGATCTAACCTCTAGCCCTTATAATTTAGTTGCAGCAATTTAAAACAAAATATATTGAAATGATTCCATCCTCCTGAATTGCAAGACTATTTATAGAGAGCCACACAGAGTGTACACCACCAAATATTAAGAGTCTCAAATTTAGGCGCGCACACTATTTTCGCTAAAATGTGCGACTTCACGTTTCTAGACACTTTTGAAAAGTGGATGGGGCTTACGAGGAAGGAACGGGGCTATAACTGACTTGACAGATTTTAGTCTTATGCTATAAAATGATGTAAATATTGGAGCGTAAATCTTCACCTGTTCATGGCAGCCGAAGATTTGCTTGCCTTTCCAAATTTAATTTAAAGGTGTGCGCCTTTTAATAAATTTGGCACATTTTACTCCAACAAACTAGAGTCTATAACAAAAGTTTGTTGGAGTAAAATGTGCAAAATGTATTAAAAAGCGCACACCTTTGGAAGGTGTCACGGGAAAAAAAAAATTTTATGTTTTTGTTTTTAGTATGTTATTAAAATACATTTTATTTATTTGTGGTTTTGTTTTTTACTTTTTTCTGTCTTTTACTTCTCGATTAACAACATACAGAGATGGAATACGGCACATACATCCCCATAGTGAATGCAAACGGGAGCCGTTCCATTCACTATAGCGTACGCCGTCTGTGTGGGAACGGCGCATGCGCCGCTCCCACACAGTCCAAAAGGAAGGTCTTCGGCCGAGCGACATCAGGTGCCATTTTCATGTGGACCGGAAGCCGCGGCCGGACAGTAAGATGACTACTTCCAGTCGCGGCTTCCGTCCATATGTTCCAAAGCAAGGACTAGGAGCGGACGAAGCAGCAGGAGCAGGTAAGTTATGTTTGTGTATGTTCGTGTTATACTGTGTGATTACCACTGTATCTAAGCCTACTACACTGCATTCGCTCAAAAAATGGCGGCACACAGTGTAGGAGGTTTGAACATTCAACCCCCTCCTTTCTCCTGGCACTAGCCAGGATAAAGGAGGGGCATTGCTTGAGCACACTAGAGCGAGTGTGTCTTCTCCAATTTTGCAGCATAAGGCAATGAGGTTGCTTTATCACATGCCAATGCTGCAATTTTGGGAATTGCTCCCTCTAGTGACCAGCACATGGAAATGTTATAAATTAGAATCTAATTTATAATATTTCCTGACTTGTGAAAAAATTAGAACAATGTGTAATCATTTATATACTAACAGTTTAACTAAAAAAAATTTGGGGAAAGCATATAGACTGGAGTCAATTGACAGGAATTGTTTCAAACCCCAAACGTAAGTATAGCATACATAAAAGAAGTGTAGTACGGTATACAGTCAGTTGGGGAATGCAGAGATGGAAAGTTGTTACCACTGGAGGTCTTCTTTAATAATTAGTGAAGAATTCAGTGATGACTACTATCGTATACATTCAACAATTGTGGATGTGCAGTAGGTGACATGGAGATTTTCTTTTGAGATCCACAATACTGTGAAATCACAAACCCCAAGCTTTATTGCTTTTATCGGATGCAGGGTCCGGCCTACTTGTGATGTTGTTGTGTGAAAAATGACATGTTCCTGATACGAGTCCAAGTTACTGTTATAAAAAGCACATTTTTTTGCGGCCAGTCAACCCCACCTCCAACCCAGGTTTGAAAATGTGATTAAGTGAAAGTGAGGTGTGTTTGCTTACCCGGAACTTTATACAGTGAGCTTTTGGGTCATGTGAACCCGACTGACCACCCAAATCCTACAGCATCTGCTGTAGGCACCAGAGGTAAGTCTCAATGCTAGGCTATGAGGCTCATATCGATGCTGTCATAGGCTTTCATTTACTGTGAATTAATAGAAATTGTTGGTTGTATTTATTCACACTTTTTGAATATCTAAGATGGCATAATATGTTTTTAAATATCTTACAGATTGAAGGACAAGGTCATGGAGCAGTATTTGACTGTAAGTGCTCCCCTGATGGACAACACTTTGCGTGCACTGACTCTCATGGCCACCTATTAATTTTTGGCTTTGGTTCAAGCAGCAAATATGACAAGGTAAGGTTTTTTGTTTTTTTTTGTCAAACATTCTGCAGGACCAATGACTTGCTAGCAGTTGGTTAGACTGTGATTTACTGGTATACGGCAGCTCAAACATGGGGATGGTGTTTCCTTGTGAATATTGTGTACTTTCTCACTCGTGTCATCGGGCGACAGCGTTTTTTGACAAGTTAGAATATTGTTATACGTTTTCGAACCACAGGACATCTATTAACAATAATAAAATAACGTTTCAATATAGAGTATACAATAACAAAATGCAATACGTTATCATATGACCTAGTCATAATATCTCCCTCATGGCGTGTTTTCAATAAGCGATTATATCGCCTCTACCTACACGCCCGATATAACATTAAGGGGCAACCATCTTCTGTCAGTCCGGTTAGTTTTTCCCAATTTATCCTTATGACTTCTGGTAATGTTTTGACATTGTTCTCCCATGCTGTTCTGCCTGGTCAACCTGCTGACATTTTTATATATGATGTACTAAAGCTCGTTACTGTGCTGTGCAGGGCCGGCTCTTGATATATGAACTTAAGTGTATACTAGCTGCCCCTGCTGTGAATCAAGGTGTTTTACAAATATCATAATCGAGAAATCATATTCTCAACTTTAATCCAGGCAGGGTACAGCTGTATTTGTTCTGTTAATCTAGGTTAGGGATAGTGCAATATTGTGGCAGGCTATTTATAACTACTTCATTCCTGCTGACACTCTTCCTAGATTGTTCCCTGCGTGGTTAGCCTGATACTTTTTGGCTAGGTTAGTGTTCCTAATTCAGGCGGTATCAATATACTAATTACAGAGCAGAATTGACTAACTGCAGAAAGTGTGGGTGTGTGTCCTCATTGCCTGCCTATACAAGTCTGTGGAGAGGGGAGGGGGAGCAGGAGGAGGGTGCACAACGAGAGACATAGACACTGCCAATACAAGTATCTATCTATCTCTATCTATCTCTATCTATCTCTATCTATCTCTATCTATCTATCTATCTATCTATCTATCTATCTATCTATCTATCTATCTATCTATCTATCTATCTATCTATCTATCTATCTATCTATCTATCTATCTATCTATCTATCTATCTATCTATCTATCTATCTCTATCCTATCCTCCTAGAGATAGTAGAGCAGGATTCTTATCATCTTTGTGTGCAGTGTTTAGAAGACCTGATCTATTTTAGGCTCCACCCCCTAACTCCGACAACTAAGAATTAGAGAGCCTGCAGAGGGGAAATCTGCTAAAAAATGCACAATACAAGTCATATAATGGCCAGAAATTTGTGTTCTTCCTCATGTACACACATATGACCGCATATACTGAAAAGTTTTATATACTCTTTAAGTACTGACTACCATTAAAATCTGTTGCATATTGGTTTGCTGCAGTCCAACGCTTAGTAATGTTACTTTGACTGCCTATGAATTTCAATGTGCTAGTAATTTCATTACACCCTCAATGTACCTACACCTACCTCTTGTTGAATAGAAGGCCTGATGATGTAAAAACGTTTAGTAACATTCTGACTTGCCAAAGCGCTGTTAACAAACAATAAATCTATGATAATAGCATCTAAATATGTGCAGACGATTTATAATATAAGGCTTTAAAGCAAGTCTGCGGAGTCCAGAGTTCAAGTGCAGGTAGTTAAATTTCTGACACGTGTATATTACAATGTGGTCAGTCTTGACCCCGCTGCCCGGTACCATGGGTGTCCTCCATGGCCCGCCTACTACTGAAACGATACCCACTGAGCGAGCACGATCCTTGTCTCAGGGAGACCTAGGAAGGTCAGACTCTGCCAATCACTCATGGACATCCTGGGCTGTCTAGCAGACCTATACCTTCGTGGGAGACTGCCAATTGCACCTTAAAATTTTCAAGCCCCCTCACCTCGTGTCATTCTCCGTAAAAAGGGCCAAGTATGATACTTATCGGGTCGTTCTGCTGCGCTCAGAGGACCCGCCTCAGTATGATGCTCAGCTCATAGGTCCGTTTTGAATTGTGGGCAGGCTTCTTCATTTTTGAGACACTTGGATCAGTCTATTCTCAGACGTATGGCCCTATGAAGTAGGTCCTCCGGGCTACAAAATATCTGTTTTAGGTCTGCTTCTCCTAGCCATTGCGCTATGGGCTTTCTCCTCCAGGGCATAATCGCATCGGTACTTAGGAGTCTTTTCGTGGTTCCCAGGAGGGATGGCTCTGACCACCCCCTCCTGGATCTCAATCATTTTGTCACAGTTAGACTCTTTCAGAAGGAGTCACTGTGGAGAGTGACCAGTGCCCCATCTGGTTTTCCATCAGCCTGGCATCTCCTCATTGTTCTTTCTCAATGGTTTTTGCCATGGTCCTGTCACGCAATACTTACATGACAACCTGGTGAAGGTTCCCTCCCGTTCGAAGCTGGTACAGCCTTCAAATCATCCTAGACACTCTTGCACCATCCTTTTTTTCCATCTTACTACAGTGTCTTCCTGGGTCCTTCTTCCATGGAAGCCTTCCCCTGTACTTAGGGTCATACTCGTCTACTTCATCAGGTGTTTTTTACCTTGTGTTTGATCTCCATGTTGGCTGGATTATCCTATTCTTCTTTCCCTGGTGGTACGTTGTACACCCCAGAGGAATTTCTCCTCTCCCCCTCTAGGGCCGCTCTGTACCAGTCTTTTCTTCATGGGACTTCCTTCTCCTAGAAGGGTGTCCAATCCCATTCAGTCCGACAATGCTTACCTGAGCCTTTAAGGTAACCTGCAGCTCACTAGTGTTGCCAGAGTCTTTATCTGTGGCCCGAAGTCTGGTAGTGGCCTACTGGATAGTTGACTTCCTCAGCAGGAGATCCGGGCGATTTGGTTCCTTCATCCTCTGGCTTGCGTAGTGGTTGCTGTGGTCTTTCACTGGGATCTGTTCTTCCTATTTCCTTTCATGCCTCCTCTCCCTAGGATTTTTAGGGGGCTCAAGGCAGAGGACATACTGTCTGGTGGGACAGGATTTCCCTTCTCCAATGTGGTACGCTCACGTTATCCTACTTTTCTTTTGCTTCCACCTGACCTTTGTCTGAGTTGGCACTTCCATCCTGCTGTTTTCCGTCCAGGTCCCTTCCTATTCTATGGAATGCTCTCTACTCCAACTGGATGTGGTCACAGCTCTTTGGACCTACAAGATCTGTCTCAAACCGTATCCTTTCGCTAGTCCGACTCTCTCCTTTTCATCTCCCCAGGCAGCATCCTAGGTTATTGCGCTTAAGGCAATAGCGCTAAAGTCCTTTTCTGACGAACCGCTCATTCCACCAATCCTGTGGGGGCCTTTTGGCCGACGTAACATCAGTCCTCGGCTGTGCAGATGCATCAGGCCGCTACCTGGTCTCTCTCCGTAACCTATTCTGTTCTATAGGATACACTCTTTGCATCCTCTGATGTTTTTCCCGATTTTGATGATTTGAGGATTAGATGACCAGTTGTGCAATGTTTTTTGTTTTCTCCAACAAGGAATGCTTTAGTTCCACCTTCTCTTGTTTCCCCTAAAGACCTGAGCGAGAAAAGGGAATTTTTGGAGTACTTATAATAAAATCCTTTTCTTGTTGAGTTAATTGTGGGACACAGCTCCCACCCAGTTCTATTTCCTGACTTTACTGGTTCCCCTTGTTTCGACCCATCAAGTTTTTTTCTAGGTTGACACTGCCTTTTTATTTCTCCGGGTTGCTCTTACTGTTTCTGTACAAATTGAGTAGTTAGCTTCTCCTACAATTTGTCTAGGAGAAGCTAACAATTTATTTTTTTGCCTTCTGGCGCCTCCTAGTGGCAGAAGACTTTATCAACGGTCTTCCGTGTTCCCCAATGAATTAGACAGAAAAATAAATACAGATATATACATGTATTATAGTAATTTTATGGATTTAGATTTGTTTAGAGAGACCGTTTTTGTACTAGTCAACAAGTAATTAAACAAACCTTAAATACGTTATTTTCCAGATTGCAGACCAAATGTTCTTTCACAGTGATTATCGGCCTCTTATTCGTGATGCAAACAATTATGTCCTGGATGAACAAACGCAGCAGGCACCACACCTTATGCCACCACCATTTTTGGTGGATGTTGATGGTAATCCTCATCCAGCTCGATACCAACGGCTTGTTCCTGGTCGCGAAAACTGCAGGGACGAGCAGCTCATTCCTCAGATGGGAGTAACGTCATCAGGTACATGAAATTAAAGCCTTATAAATCTTAAAATTAAACTACTACAATTTACGCCATACTGTAACAGCATATTATAAATTTATATTAATGTACTGCAGATAGATTATATTTTCTGTCCTCAGATCTTTAATAACGCCTTAGGCCCCATGCACACGACAGCAAAAAAACCTCCGTTTTTGCGGACCGCAACTGCGGTCCGCAAAAACGGAGCCATTCACTTTCATTGAACACTGACACCTTTCCGTAGCATTACGGAAGGGTGTCAGTGCCGTGGAAATGTTCCGGGAATTATGGAACATGTCCGTTCTTTCGCATTTTGCGGGCCGTGCTCCCATACTTTGTATGGGAGCACGGCCCGAAAATGCGGCTGTCAGTCAGCGGCCGGCTGTGCCCGCAATCGCGGGCCGTGATTGCGGGCACGGTCGTGTGCATGGGGCCTTATAGTATGATCTATTGTCTTTCGTGTACCCAGTATATGTAGCATCTCCGCTTCTCACCTTAAAAGACTTTGGGCTTCCGCTCCCTCCGTTCTTAGGATGTCTGATTCTGCATGAAGACCAGTGATTCCGAGGGAAACTGACCCACAATACAAAATGTTAATAAGATCAGTGTGAGAGCCATATGTTAAGCACAAAAACTGAAGGTAAACGTATAAAAAAAAAATAATGGCTTCACTGCATTCCACTGATGGGACTGCAGATAATATCTAGCCAATATCCTCTTCCAATGACCTCACTACTGCATGAGGATTCTTAATTGGATGGCGTCGTTTATTTTTTAGATATCTTTATTTTTCAAAATAGATTAGCCATACTCGAGGATCACAAACATATGTTTGGGCCTGTTCATATCAGCGTTGGCTTTCCGTTGAGGGGTTCTGTCGGAGGATTCAGTCGGAGGAACCCCTCAATGGAAAGGAAAACGGAAACCTTAGCTTCCGTTTGCATCACCATTGATATCAATGGTGACGGAAACATTGCTAATGGTTTCCATTTGGCACGATTGCGTTAGGTTTCCGTATTTGACGGAATTAATAGCGCAGTCGACTGCGCTATTGATTCAGTCAAAAAGATGGATACCTGGCGAACAGGCCCTTAATCAAATTAACTTGTCTTATGATCTTTTTTTTTTTTTTGTCAGAATACGAAGGTATTCATGCACCCAAAGCCTCCACACTCTAGAGCAGTGCCACCATAAATGGAGCATATCCCCTTGGTACCCAGCATCCTCTAAAGCAGTATGGGAAGTACGCTGGCTATATGGGCAGGGGTTAAGTACCACCTTGTGAGGACTTTGATATACGTTTCAAGCATCAGTGTATTCAACAGCACACCAAATTTATAATCACTCGGCTTTAGACATCTACCCATCCAAGTCGGACTCCCACTTGCATAGATGCTGTAACTGACAGCTAGTCTTGCGCTTGGGAAAGGCAAGAGTATAGGAGTGAGATGGCGCCAGTGCAGTGGGGCTCTGACGGCAACGCTGTTTGATTTGTGGTCGCACGAGGGGTAGAACATTACCTGAGTAGAGAGGAAATTGTTTAATCCCTTCACGTCAGCCGTGCGGTTATATAAGTTCCAACTGCCGATGCCCTGTGCAGTTGTCACGATCAGGCTTCAATGTGTGCAGCACTACACATTTTTCCGTTTCTTGGTACTCTTCCCCAATGGAGTCCCTGGCCAGAGCATTACATGCGCTCTGGCCGGGAACTCTGGTTTTGGAAAAGCCCTGTACGTCACTGTCCTTATATGGACCGCAACGTCAGGGGCTTTGAGATGCCGGATTACATCTTCCCCCATGTAGATGGCTTTACTGAAACGGCCATGAAAAATGTATGACATACGGCGGTTAAAAAAGGTCTGACCGCGGGGAATTGGATGAACGTTTTGAGACACGCTGATACAAAACGGCCAGAAAAAAAACTGACAGTTGATCTGTTTTTACGGGATAGTTTTTTTGTTTTTTTTTACTGTCGTGTTTAAAGCCTCCTTCACTATCCCCTCACAGCGATCCACACTGACGGAGAGAAGACGACTAAATGTTGGAGCTCCAACAGTAATAAAAAAAATATATATATATAAATATATATATGAATATACTAGTCCTTCTCAATGAATTAGAATATCATCGAAAAGTTAATTTATTTCATTAATTCAATTCAAAAAGTGAAACTCCTATATTCTATAGATTCATTACACATAGAGTGATCTATTTCCAGCATTTTTTTCTTATAATGTTGAAGATTCTGGCTAACCGTTAATGAAAACCCAAAATTTAGTGTCTCAGAAAAATTTTATATTATATAAGCCCAATTTCAAAAATGATTTTTAATACCGAAATGTTGGCCTACTGAAAAGTATGTACAGTATATGCACTCAATATATGGTCGGGGCTCCTATTGCATGAATTACTGCATCAATGCGGCGTGGCATGGAGGCGATCAGCCTGTGGCACTGCTGAGGTGTTATCAATGCGGCGTGGCATGGAGGCGATCAGCCTGTGGCACTGCTGAGGTGTTATGGAAGCCCAGGTTGCTTTGATATCGGCCTTCACCTCGTCTGCATTGTTGGGTCTGGTGTCTCTCATCTTCCTCTTGACAATATCCCATAGATTCTCTATGGGGTTTAGGTCAGGCGAGTTTGCTGGCCAATCAAGCGCAGTGATAATGTGGTTATTAAACCAGGTATTGGTACTTTTGGCAATGTGGCAGGTGCCAAGTCCTGCTGGAAAATTAAATCCGCATCTCCATAAAGCTTGTCAGCAGAGGGAAGATGTGGACAGGACCTGTGCGCGCTTCATCTTCAGCGGGTGTCGGCTGTAATATACTACAAAGGCGGCGATCACAGTTCTCTCCGATCGCCGCCGTCAATAGCGACAGCAGCATTTAAGTGATTGACAGAGGGAGGAGACTCCCTCTGCACCCCACGAAAAGTTGTGGGGTGTCGGTGGTTGCTATGGCAACCAGGAAGCCTAGCATCGACTTCCTGGTTGGCCAGGTACGGAAGACTATTAGGTCCTGCCAAAAGCAGGACCTAATGGACTGACTGTCAGTTGTAAAATGACAGTTACAATACATTCCACTACATAAGTACATACATAAGTAGAGCAGTGTATTGTACTGGGGATCAGAAGATCAGATCTTAAAGTCCCCTAGTAAGCGTAAAAAAAAAAAAAAGTTTTAGAAAAATAAATAAATGAAAGTTTTATCTAATAAGAATAAGAATCGTCCTGTTTCCTTGTAGTCTTTTTTTAATTAGAAAAAAAAAAGAACAAATAAAAAAAACCATACATAATGGTTATCGCCGCGTTCGTCTCGGCCTGACCTGTAAAAATATATTATTTATCCCGCACCTTGAACACTGGAAAAAAAATAAAATAAATAAACAATGGCAGAAATTCCTTTTTTGGTCACTTTTCCCATAAAATGTAATAAAGTTGCTAGTACCCCAAAATGGTACCAATAAAAACTACACTTATGGCTCTCAGGATATGGTGACACTAAAAAAAAATTATTTAGTAAAAAGTGTTTTTATTTACTATGTTAAAAGTGTTTTACTGTGGCTGTGACACTGTCCAATCAGATACGGACAGTGTAACCGCAAGAGCGAGGAGAGAGAGTGTGCGAGCACACTCTCACTCTTCAGCTTTCCAGACCAGTCTAATGCCGAACTGGCAAGGGGGCGTGTCACTGCTACGGACCGTGTAAGAGCTTGGGAGCGCTTGCACTGTCTGTAGCATAGACGCGCCCCCTTGCCATTTCAGCAGACAATGTACAGGACTGATCTCTCGCAAGAGCTGAAGAGATGAGAGCGCGCATGCGCACTCTCCTCTCCACGTCTCTTACACTGTCCATAGCAGTGACACGCCCCCTTGCCAGTTCAGCAGATGACTGATCTTGAAAGCTGAAGAGTGAGAGCGCTCGCGCACACTCTCTGTCCTCGCCCTTGCTGTAATACTGTCCATATCTGATTGGACAGTGTCACAACCATAGTAACACGCCGCCTTGTCAGTACACGCCCCGTTGACAGTTCAGGGGCTTATTTAATTATCCGGCACCAAATATAACGGCACCGATATCCAAAGAACGGAGGGAGGTAGAAAAAAAAAGTAACGTGCCCCCAGGGTTTGTGCAGCCCTCCCCATTACATGCTGCACATGGATGGGGAGGTGAAAGGTTCTCTTTAAAGAGGCTCTGTCACCAGATTTTGCAGCCCCTATCTGCTATTGCAGCAGATCGGCGCTGCAATGTAGATTACAGTAACGTTTTTATTTTTTAAAAAAAAGCATTTTTGGCCAAGTTATGACCATTTTTGTAGTTATGCAAATGAGGCTTGCAAAAGTCCAAGTGGGTGTGTTTAAAAGTAAAAGTCCAAGTGGGTGTGTATTATGTGCGTACATCGGGCCGTTTTTAATACTTTTACTAGCTGGGCGCTCTGACGAGAAGTATCATCCACTTCTCTTCAGAACGCCCAGCTTCTGCCAGATCACGCTGTGACGTCACTCACAGGTCCTGCATCGTGTCAGACGAGCGAGGACACATCGGCACCAGAGGCTTCAGTTGATTCTGCAGCAGCATCGGGTTTAGCAGGTAAATCGATGTACCTACTTACCTGCAAACGCTGATGCTGCTGCAGAATCAACTGTAGTCTCTGGTGCCGATGTGTCCTCGCTCGTCTGACACGATGCAGGACCTGTGAGTGACGTCACAGCGTGATCTGGCAGAAGCTGGGCATTCTGAAGAGACGTGGATGATATTTCTCGTCAGAGCGCCCAGCTAGTAAAAGTAGTAAACACGCCCCGATGTACGCACATAATACACGCCCACTTGGACTTTTACTTTTAAACACACCCACTTGGACTTTTGCAAGCCTCATTTGCATAACTACAAAAATGGTCATAACTTGGCCAAAAATGCTCGTTTTTTTTAAAATAAAAACGTTACTGTAATCTACATTGTAGCGCCGATCTGCTGCAATAGCAGATAGGGGCTGCAAAATCTGGTGACAGAGCCTCTTTAAGGACACAGCCTGTTTTGGCTTAATGGACCAGACCATTTTTTTCAAATCTGACATGTCAGTTTGTGATAACTTGGGAATGCTTTTATTTTTTCAAGGGATTCTGAGATTGTTTCCTCATGACACATTCTACTTTGAATGTATCAACCAAATTTTACCACTAACTTAGTGTTGATTTGTGAAAAATACTAAAATGTTTAGAACATTTGCAAAAATGTGCATTTTAAATTTTTATTTTTATCTACTTGTAAAACAGATAGTAAAACCACACAAAATAGTTAGGCCCCATTCACGCTAACGTGCTTTTGCGGCCGCAATTCCCCCGAAAATCCACGGGAGAATTGCGGCCCCATTCATTTCTATTGGGCCATGCACACGACCGTAGTTTTTACGGGCCGTGCATGGCCCGGGAGCCCACCCCGCAGAAAGAACGGACATGTCTTATTATGGCCGTCTCCTGCGGTCCGGGCTCATTGAAAATAATGGCCGCAGCCATGTGCGTGGTCCCGCAATTTGCAGGCGGCTGACAGTCAGCTGCCGGCCGACCTGAAAATCACGGCCGTGCACATGGCTACGGTCGTGTGCATGAGGCCTTACTAGTTCACATATCACATAGGTCTACTTTATGTTGGCATTGTTTTTTGAAAGTTTTTTTCTTTTCCAGGAAGTTACGAGGCTTAGAACTTTAGCAGCAATTTCTCACATTTTCAAGAACGTTTCAAAAGGCTGTTTTTTCAGGCACCAGTTCAGTTGTGAAGTGGCTTTGAGGGCCTTGTATATTAGAAACCATATATATATTAATTTAATGTATTAGAAACCCCCCTATGTCACCCCATTTTAAAAACTGCACCTCAAAGTATTCAAAACAGCATTTAGAAAGTTTCTAGCCCTTTTGTGTTTAGTGTAACTTTCTAATTGGTTCTTATTAAAAAAAATGTTAGTTTTTGAGATACAGCTGTTCTGTATTCTATATGCAGAGCAGCTGTATCGTTCACTGTTCACTGAATCATTCAGTCCTGCGGACCTGCCTCATAACAGGCAGATCCTGCGTGTCCGAGACACGCAGGACCCGCTGACACTGAATCAATCACATCTAAATTATGACCTTAGATGTGGTACTTTACAGGTGGATCCTGCGTGTCAGAGACACGCAGGACCCGCTGTAGCTGAGCCCGTCGGGTCCACGGACCTGACGGGAACAGTAATTGCTGCTAGATACAGTTGTTCTGCATAGAGAATACAGAACCGCTGTATCTAAAAAAAATTATAAAATAACTTGTATAGAAACTGTTTTGTGTAACTTATCTAATTATTATTTTTTTTAAAAAGCCCTTAAAGGTTGTACGTAGCCTTTAAGAAATTTTGTGAAACTTAGTTATCGTTTTGTATGTACTTTTCTTTGATATAAAACTATACTACTATACATAGGCCTGAATCAAGTTCTAAGTCAACAGACCGATAATGAAGTGAGTCCCTTGGATAGCTTGATCCAACGTCTGCAGCAGGAGCAAGACCAGAGGATAAATCCTGATACTGGGTACCACAGCAACCGTTCAGCCAGAGGTAACCACGACAAATGTTAAATTAAAGAGGCTTTGTCACCAGTTTATCTCCGACCTAATTTGATCGGCGCTGTAATGTAGATAACAACCGTGGTTTTTATTTTGAAAAACGATCATTTTTTAGCAAGTTGTGAACAATTTTAGATTTATGCTAATTAGTTCTTAATGACCAACTGGGCGTTTTTTAACTTTTTACCCAGTGGGCGTTGTGCAGAGGAGTGTATGACCAATCAGCGTCATACACTTCTCTTCATTCATGTTTAGCTTGTTTCACTGCACAGCGTCCCACAGGTCCTTCATCAGAGCAAAGGAGGAGTCAACAGGCATCGCCTCCAGCCGCTGCAGATTCAGATAAACGTCCTCGCACGGCTAGAGGCAATGTCTGTTGACTCTAACCTCCTATTGAAAACGTTATCAGTGGTAGTTTGCTCACCCAGGTGGCACCTCTTTTCGTATACAAGAATGTTTGTTGCTGCCATTGTTGAAAAACCTCCTAAAGGCCCAGACGGCAAAAAACAACATATTCACATCTAAAAAAAAGGTGCCACCCTGGTGAGCAAACTACCACTGATACGCACTTACCATCTACACTTTCTGCCACAAGATTGGACTTCTGAGTAAGAAAGCACACTGCGGAACTATTGGTCCGAGAGGATTAACCCTTTCACGACCGATGACGAACATAAATGTCATGGTCGGCTGCTAGTTCCCGCACCATGACGTTCATTTTCGTCAGTATTTCAAACTGTCACTCTGTGTAAACACCGGGACAGGCCCGCGCTGACAGCTGTCCCAGACAGCTGTCAGATCAGTCTCGCCGGACAGCGGACCATCGCCGCTGCTTTTGGCAACTAACCCCTTAAAAAGGCTCTGTCACCAGATTTTCAAACCCCTATCGGCGCTGCAATGTAGATAACAGTAACGTTTTGTTTTTGGTTTTTTTTTAAAACGAGCATTTTTGGCCAAGTTATGACTATTTTTATGCAAATTAGCCTTTCTTATGTCCAACTGGGCGTGTATTGTGTGTGTACATCTGGGCGTTTTTACTTGTTTTACTAGCTGGGCGTTGTGAATAGAAGTGTATGATGCTGACGAATCAGCATCATCCACTTCTCTTCGTTACCACCCAGCTTCTGGCAGTTCAGTCACACAGCGTGTCCTCGCTCATCCGACGCGATGAAGTTCCTGTGGGAGGAAGTGAATGACGTCACAGCGTGATCTCGCGAGATCACGCTGTGTGTCTGTGCACTGCCAGAAGCTGGGTGGTAACGAAGAGAAGTGGATGATGCTGATTCGTCAGTATCATACACTTCTATTCACAACGCCCAGCTAGTAAAACAAGTAAAAACGCCCAGATGTACACACACAATACACGCCCAGTTGGACATAAGAAAGGCTCATTTGCATAAATATAAAAATGGTCATAACTTGGCCAAAAATGCTAGTTTTTGAAAGAAAAAAAAAACGTTACTGTAATCTACATTGCAGCGCCAATCTGCTGCAATAGGAGATAGGGGTTTGAAAATCTGGTGACAGAGCCTCTTTAACCCTTTAGGCGTTTCTCAGGAAATAAAACAAAGTAGAGAGGAAATTTACAAATTTCATGTTTTGTTTTTTTGTTTTAAATTCATTTGTAATACACTTTTTTTCTGTAACACAGAAGGTTTTATCAGAGAAACGCAACTCAATATTTCCCAGATTCTGCAGTTTTTAGAAATATCCCACATGTGGCCCCAATGTGGTAATGGACTGAAACACCGGCCTCAGAAGCAAAGGAGCACCTCGAGAATTTTGAGGCCTCCCTTTTTTTTTAGAATATATTTTAGGCACCGTGTCAGGCTTGAAGAGGTCTTGTGGGGCCAAAACAGTGGAAACCCCCCAAAAGTGATCCCATTTGGGAAACCACCCCTCAAGGAATTTATCCAGGGGTATAGTTAGCATTTTGACCACACAGGTTTAGTGCTAAATTTATTGGAATTAGTCTGTGAAAATGAAAATCTACTTTTTCAGAAAAAGCTTAGACCTTTCTTAATTTTTACAAGGAATAAAGATTAAAAAGCTCCCCAAAATTTGTAAAGCATATTCTCCCGATTTATGGAAATACCCCGTATGTGGTAATAAACTGTTGTTTGGACACACAGCAGGGCTCAGAAGGGAAGAAGCGCCATTTGAATTTTGGAGCACAGGTTTTGCTGGAATGGTTTTCTGTGCCATGTCGCGTGTGCAAAGCCCTGTGGGGACCAAAACAGTGGAAACCCCCCAAAAGTGACCCCATTTTGAAAACTACACCCCTCAAGGAATTTTTTTCTGGGGGTATAGTTAGCATTTTGAACCAACAGGTTTTTTGTAGAAGTTAGTGGAATTTTGTCCACTAAAATGTTAAATTTTTTTTGAATTTTCACAAGGGATATTATTTTTTTATATTTAATTAACCCTTTCAGGACTTATCCATTTTTTTTAATTTTTTTTTGCTTGCTTCCGTTTTTCGTTCCCTGCATTCCAAGAGCCATAATTTTTTTTATTTTTTAGTCTATCGAGTGGTGTGAGGGCTTATTTTTTGTGGGAGGAGTTGTAGTTTCTATTGACACTATGTAAAATTTTTATATTATTTGCAGGGTGAAATTGGAAACTGCGATTCCTCCATTGTTTTTGGGGTTTCGATTTTACCGCTTTCACCGCAAAATAAAATTGACAACTCTTATTTATTTTTACGTCTCAAAACGCTTACGGTGATGCCAAATTAATATAGTGTTTTTTTTTATATTTTACTACTTTTACAAGGAGAAAAAAAAACTTTGTTAAAAAAAATAAAAAAATTTGTTTTGTATCAACATATTCTGAGAGCCGGAACTTTTACATTTTTTGGTCGATTGAGTGTTGAGGGCTTGTTTTGGGCAGTACGAGCTGTAGTTTTTATTGGTACCATTTTTTGGTACATACAACTTTTTGATCACTTTTTATTACATCTTCTTTAGAGCTAAGGTGACCAAAAAACTTCAAATTTGGTGGTTTACATTTTTTATTTCGTACGGCGTTCACCGTGCGCTATAAATAAAATTTTACTTTATTCTGAGCGTCGGTCCAATTACAGTGATACCATATGTATATGGTAAACATTTTTTTTTGCTTTGCAGCGTTTGCACAATAAAATCACTTTTCTAAAATTTATTTTTGGTGTCAACATATTGTGAGAGCAATAACTTTTTTTTTTTTTTCTTATTTGTGTTGTGTAAGGGCTTGTTTTTTGCGGGAACTTGTAGATTTTATTGGTACTATTTTGGGGTACATGCGACTTTTTGATCACTTTTATTCTATATTTTGGGATGGGTGGTGACAAAAAAATTGTGATTCTAGCATTGGTTTTCGTTTTGTTTTTTTACGGGGTTCACCGTGCGGGAAAAATAACATAGATTTATAGTTTGGGTCGTTACAAACGCGGTGATACTAAATATGTGTGCGTTTATTTTTTAACATTTACTTTTTTTTCCTATAATAAAAAGGTTTTTTTCCTTCAACACTGATCGCTACTACCTACGTAGTGTAATGTGTTCCAACTGTCAGTGGACAGTAAGCCTATGAGGACCAGCCAGAGGCTGGTCCCTATAGGCTTCCGTACATGCTAGACCTGGAAGCCGTTGTCTGGCCTCCGGTTGCCATGACTATCATCGGCAACCCCCATGATTGTATGGGGGCTGCCGATGTGCTACAAACACGCAATAGATCGCCGCATTTAAGGAGTTGCCAAAAGTAGCAGCGATGACTCGCTGATCGGCAACAGTGGACTTTCTGTCACTTTGACAGGAAGCCAAAAAGCCTCTGTACATGGCACGCGGAGGCCATTTTTGGCCTCTGGTTGCCATGCCAACCATCGCCAAACCGGTCTGCCAATGTACTACAAACCCCATAAAATGCGGCGATCACAATCTATCACCGCATTTAAGGGGTTAATTGCCGAAATCTGCGCCAAAGGACCGCTGGCCGACGAGAGTGGAGTGTCAAGAGACAACTGACCTCCCGATTCTCGGTGCACACTGTCACAGACCGTGTGCATCGGGAACCGCGCAGTAACTGTACATCCTGGTGCGCTAAGACACTGGCCACCAGGACATACAGTTGCGTCCTGGTGCGTCTAGGGGTTAAACAACTGGCGTGGGCCCTGTGGATGTTGTTGTGTTTTTTATTTTTTTACAAGGTCAATTCTTGTCCTTTTTTTTGTGCGGTAGTTACCATTTAATTATTTTTATGTGTCGATGTCCTGGCATACATGGATTATAACTGCGTGGAATATCATTAGTAAATTTTAAAATGAAACCGTTACATTTGATATTATATTGCATTGTCGATATATGTATGGACTTGTATTTTTATTAGGGCCTGTTCACATCAGCGTTGGCTTTCCGTTCCGGGGTTCCCTCGGAGGTTTCCGTCGGGAAACCACAAAGTCAAACAGAAACCACAGCTTCCGTTTCCGTCAGCATTAATATTAATGGTGACGGAAACATTGCTAATGGTTTCTGTTCGTCACCATTCCGTCAGGTTTCCGTTTTAATGACGGAATCAATTGCGCAGGCGACTGCGCTATTGATTCCGTCGGAAAAACTGAAAGCTGCCAGGCCCTTACTTTGTATTTTATTATTTTTCTTTGTTTCAGATAAACTGTTGATACAAACATATCAAAGTCCTTTATTTTTACAAAAATTGTAATGTTAATTACCTCTCATATAACATTTTAGACAACTGTAGAGAACCCCAGAGAGTGGATTTATTTGTACGATTCTTTTTTTTGGGGAGGGGGCGGGGGTTTGAATTGAAACATTGCATTCGGCTATCCCCATTGCTTGTATCACAGGTTAGCCACTCTTATCTTCTATTTGTATATTAGATGTATTTGCTGAACGTTTCGTGTATATAGCATTATAATAAATATATTGTCCGATTTCAGCAAATAAAGTTTTTTGCATTATTAATAAATATGCAATTTTTAATACTTTCTGTATTAATTCATTCGTTTTCAAGATCTCGGCTTGTTTTTCAGTAGGAACATTGATTTTTTTTTTACTTTCGGTGGATAAAATTCTGTCCATGGTCATGTGATGGTCACACAGGTGCTTGGCTCATTACAGTATTTGTACCAGAGCGGTGTCTTCTAACGATCCCAGCACCTGTGTGTAAGTCACCTGACCACGGACAGATTTTTATCTACTAGAAGTTTTCAATGGGAAAAACCCGCAACAAATAAGCAGCGTTTACGCAAATACAATTGACAAGCTGCATATTAAAACTCTGCACTGCACGTGAAATTTCATGCTGCAGGTTTTCGTGCGGTTTTCCACAGCACGAGGCAGATGCGTTTCCGTTTGCGAATTGTAAGATAAATTGACATTCTGCATATTCTAAAAAACGCACCGCTGGTCAATTTCCTTCCCGAAAAATACTGCAGTGTGTACATGAGATTTCCTGGAATCTCATTGACTATGCTGCTACTGTATTACACTGCGAATTTGCTGCACGCAAATCCGCGCGGCAAAACGGCACATAATACGCATCGTGTGCATTGAGCCTAAACCCCGAACCCCAGGATAGTCCATCGATATCTGATCGTCAGCGTCCAACTGCAGCAGCATTCATATTGTGCTGCTACCCCTTCATTTCCTGTGAATCGCCGACACGCAAGTAGCGGCGGTTCACAGTATTCCATCCTTCTTTCATTGAAGTGAATGGGAAAAGGCTGTAATTCACTGAACCGCCACTACAAGTGTATTGGCGATTCATAGTGTGAGCAATAAAGTTAAATTAAGGGGAATCGGCGCTCATAGGAGCACTGCGGCCCCTTCAAACAGCTAATCTGTGGAGGTGCCAGGAGTTGGACCCCAACCCATCATAATTTTTATTTTTTAGGACTGAACAACCTCTTTAAGTAGATGCCCTCTATAGTAGTTGTTGTAACTGGGCGGCTTGAAGTTGCCGTGTTATGATGAGCATAGATGTCATGCTGATCACGCGGGCCCAGCAAGTGTGCGATCAGGAGCAGGGTAATGGCTGTAATTTACATCCGCAGCCCTACTCTAACAGCATCGGGAAGAGAAACCTCTGTCGCTAACACTTTGAGTACCGCGATCAAATCTGATCACTGCATTTAAAGGGAAAATTGATCTTGTCACAGGAAATCCCTGTGAAGCGATTTAGGTAAATAGGCTAATCTACTGGCATATAGAAATATGCCAGTACATTAAATTAAAAAATATAGACCCGCAGAGGAACGGGTTTTTTTTTTTTCCTGCGTTCTTGCCAAAATATTTTTTTTATAAATTAAACGATAATGCAAATGTACTTTTTTGGTACAACTTGTCCCCCAGGGAAAGCGTTTCGTTCAGCTACATCGAATAAAAAATATAATGAGCCTTCAAGGCCAAATTTGTCCGTGTCCTTAAGGGGTTAAATGAATGTTTCAGATATTTCAAAACAAATCTGTCAAAAAGTAAGGTTACATTCTGATTGTGCCTAATTTATACTTCACAGCTTCAGTGAGTTCCACTTCTGAAGTTCATTCTCCACCAAATATTGGCTTGCGACGCAGTGGTCAAATTGAGGGTGTTCGACAGATGCACAGTAATGCCCCAAGAAGTGAAATGGCTACTGAACGTGACCTTGTAGCTTGGAGTCGTAGAGTAGTGGTCCCAGAGCTTCCACCCGGCGTAGCCAGGTAATCGTCTGCTATGACTTTTTATATGATTCTTCTCACTGTCATGTTGTAGAAGGAGAGCTGTACATAGCTGTTTAGTAATTTGACTAATGTTGAATATGTATTACATCTTTTAGTTTTTTTTTCAATCCGATTAATACAAAACTCAATATACATATTGCCAATGTAATTCTCCTAATTATGCCCTTAGCAAACAGGAGGAATGGAGAACAGCAAAAGGAGAAGAGGAAATACATGTTTACAAAACAGAGGAAAAAAGGAAATCCCTTTCAAACCACACTGTTAGAGATAAAGCAGCCTCTTGCTCAAAGGTGGGTTGCTCCAATAAATGAGCTGAAACTGTAAAATAAAGGTACATACAGGTGTAATGAACGTGCCCTCAGCAGGCTATCGCCGCTGTATTACTTATTTTTACACTGTGCATGAGCATTAAAGGGTGTTGGCTGCTTTATGTATAACATTTACAAATGTGACGCCACGTCCCCTTGTTGGCAAAGATTTTTTTTGCCTAAAAGTACGATGCTTTCGTCCAGAAAATGGCCGGAGACGGAGGGTCATGTGTCCTCACCCAATCAGCACCCTCCCTTGAAACGCACACTGCGCATGCACTATTTTACTCGACATCTGGGACCTGCGCAACCACAGTTGAGTATTTGGTCGCCTTACTACCAAGCTTTTATCTGCAGTTGCATAGGTTCTGGATGTCCAGGACACAAGCGCATGCACAGTGTTTTTCAATGAAGGCTGCTGATGGACGGTCGTGTCACATGACCTTCGGTCACTTGCTGTTTTCTGGACAGTAGCATCGTGCTTTCAGGGAAAAAGGCTTTGCTAACAAAGAGGCGTGGCTAAAGGGTTTTTTATTTTGCAAACTTAATAAATCCTAAAACCTTTACATATTTGGTATCCCCATAATCGTGCCGACCCATAGAATAAAGGGAAGAGGTTATTTATGCCGCATAGTGAATGGCGTAAGTTTATAACATGAAAAACAATGCTAGAAGAGCTTCTTATTTTCAATTCTTTCCTAAAATAAAGTTAATGAAAGTTAATATATTTTATGCACCCATAAATGATTCAATTGAAAAATACAGCTCGTCCCGCACAAAACAAGCCCAATTACGGCTTTCTCGATGGAATAAAAAAAAAGTTACTTACTATCCCACCCATTAATACAAAAAATAAAGAATTTACAAAAAAAAAAAGTTACGCTGCAATGCTCTCTTTTGAGGTCAAATTAACAGTAAAAGAGCATGTTTTCAATTAATTTTTTAATTATTTGCTACAGACCCATTCTCCTGAGCCATTGTTAGATCCTGGAGATGCAAGAAGGCAGCAATCCGGACAGCACAACTATCGAACAAGGGCTACCCTAGAAGAACAAGCTGGACCTTCAGAAGACATAGAGAAGGAAATTGGCTCATCAGATGTAAGATTTTTGTACATCAATTGGTATTCTATTGTACCTAGTACCTTTACTATAATATAAACCGAATGCCCCATAAACCTTACTTTTTGAGTGCTTGGTTATTGGTTTGTGAGTATAGCACTTGGTGATCTTCGCCCTTTATGTATAAAGCGTCAATCTCTAATCAATCATTGCGCAGTTAGTTCTACCCCTTCGGGACTTACATAGAAAACACAGAATAGTTAAAGGGAATGTGTTGTTAGCAAAAAATGTATTTTTTTTTTTAGTTAAACAATTAGTGTATAAATGATTAAACATTGTTCTAATGTTTTTTATTTTTTTCACGAGTCAGGAAATATTATAAATTGGATTCAATTTATAATATTTCCCATTGCTGGTCACTAGATGGAGCAATTCCCAAAATTGCAGCATTGCATGTGGTAAAGCAATCACATTGCTTTATTCTGCAAAATTGGGAAAAAAATCCCTCGCTCTAGTGAGCTCTCAGAATCCCCCCCCCCCCTCCTTTATCCTGGCTAGTGCCGGGAGAAACGAAGGGATTGAACGGTCAAACCTCCTACACTGTGTCGCCATTTTTTGAGCTAACACACAGTGTAGTAGGTTTACATACACTAGTAAACACACAGTAAAACACGAACATACATAGAAATCACTTACCTGCTCCAGTCGCCGCCGCTCCCACCGGACCGTCCGCTCCGTCTGCTGCCGCTGCTCCATGTGCACAAGTCCGGAACCCGAGACCGTAAGTAGTAATCTTACTGTCCGGCCGCGACTTCCGGTACACAGGAAAATGGCGCCGGACGGTGCACATTTCAAATTGGACTGTGTGGGAGCGGCGCATGCGCCGTTCCCACACAGACGGCATACACCATAGTGGATGGAACGGGCCCCGTTCGCAGTCCCTATGGGACTGGAGCTGCCGTATTCCATGTCTGTATGTGTCGTTAATCGACACATACAGAAATGGAAAAAAAAATGGCAGCCCCCATAGGGAAGAAAAAGTGTAAAAGTAACACACAAACACACAAATAAATACAAACGTTTTTAATAAAACACTAACATCAAACTGATATAAAAAAAAAATTTGTGGCGACACTGTTCCTTTAACATAAGCATGTCCTGTAAATGTGGAGGAAATGCACATGAACACATGGCAACATTCAGATTTGATGCGGTTTATTTATATTTCTTTACACAAAAAAAACAGCTTTTTGTTTTGTTACTGTGATCTGTTTTTTTTTTTTGTTGTTTTTTTTAGGAAGTAGATGCTGAAAGTGAGGCGGTGGCAGCAAGTGGTGCAACATCTGAAGATGAAGACAAACCTAACTGGAACAGTGATAATAGTAGTTCCAGGTAAATTGAACTACTATTGAATTAATAATACCTGGAGAATATAAATTAAAGAGGCTGTGTCACCAGATTTTGCAACCCCTATCTGCTATTGCAGCAGATAGGCGCTGCAATGTAGATTACAGTAACGTTTTTATTTTTTAAAAACGAGCATTTTTGGCCAAGTTATGACCATTTTTGTAATTATGCAAATGAGGCTTGCAAAAGTCCAAGTGGGTGTGTTTAAAAGTAAAAGTCCAAGTGGGCGTGTATTATGTGCGTACATCGGGGCGTTTTTAATACTTTCACTAGCTGAGCGCTCTGAAGAGAAGTAACATCCTCTTCTCTTCAGAACGCCCAGCTTCTGACAGTGCAGATCTGTGACGTCACTCACAGGTCCTGCATCGTGACGGCCACATCGGCACCAGAGGCTACAGTTGATTCTGCAGCAGCATCAGCGTTTGCAGGTAAGATCGACTTACCTGCAAACGCTGATACTGCTGCAGAATCAACTGTAGCCTCTGCTGCCGATGTGGCCGTCACGATGCAGGACCTGTGAGTGACGTCACAGATCTGCACTGTCAGAAGCTGGGCGTTCTGAAGAGAAGAGGATGTTACTTCTCTTCACAGCGCCCAGCTAGTAAAAGTATTAAAAACGCCCCGATGTACGCACATAATACACGCCCACTTGGACTTTTACTTTTAAACACACCCACTTGGACTTTTGCAAGCCTCATTTGCATAATTACAAAAATGGTCATAACTTGGCCAAAAATGCTCGTTTTTAAAAAATAAAAACGTTACTGTAATCTACATTGCAGCGCCTATCTGCTGCAATAGCAGATAGTGGTTGCAAAATCTGGTGACAGAGCCTCTTTAAGCTCTTGTATTTTGCTGGTACCCGGTGATAGCTGATCGAAATGCTTTGTATCGTATGGTTTTTCGTTGTTTTTTTGTCAGGAGTGTCAAGCCATTTAGATTTAGGTTATGTTTAAGGCCTAATGCGCACGGCCGTGATTTTCGGGTCGGCCGGAGGCGGAGTGTCACCCGCAACTGCCCTAACAACTGCCTGTGTACTATCAGTACACAGGCTAATGTACTGGCATATAGATGTATAGCAGTACATTAAAGTTAACAAGTAGGCCACATACTTGTGTTGCAGTTGCGAAAAGATGGCGTCATGTCGTTCCTTTAGTAAGATGGTTGCTGTTAAACACCGTTTCATTGTGGGCATGCGCTGGTTGCGCTCTGTTTCTAGTGATGTGGACATGGTCTTTTGTCTGCATTCTACTTCTTGACGTGCGCAGTTAACGCTGCAGTTATATCTGTTGCTAATACAACTATGTTGCTATATAGGTATCTATGCTAGGGAGTCTGTAATTGGCTATTATGCTACACCTGAGACACTATTGGAGATCATTATAGCACTATGCACATTAGACTTATTTTTGTACCTTTTTGAATTCTGTTTGTTCAATATTTGTGTTAACATAATTATAGAATACGCACTGATACATAATGCAGCTTATATATTAGTATTTTTGTATGCTCTTTTCTCTGATTATTTGTAATCATTGCTGATTTTTTTGTTGAGGGTTTATTTGCCCAGTCTGTACACTTATTCAATGCTTGAGAAAGGCTCCATTGACTGAGCTGAAACATCAACATCCATATTATCTTATGAAAATCTGGAGTGCTGCCTTTTCCTTCCTTCCTTGATTTTTGGACACTTCCAAGGATGTGCATTGGATAGGTGATGAATGTTTAGTGGGAAAAGTCTATGGAGAGAATTAGAGAGAGCGAGCATGCAGAGAAGAAAACTGCTAAAAAAATAAATAAAAATTCCATCTACAAGTCAAATAATTGTCAGAAATAGTGTTATTCCTCATGTACACACATGACAGCTTATTCTGAAAAGTCAGGTACGCTTTAAAGGAGCTAAAAAGAAAAAAAATCATATTCCATATTTAACTCCCTTTCCACTCCAGTGACAAAAGTCCTGTCCACCGGTATTTGTTTACGTAATCAGCTGCAACGGGGATATCGGTATGTACAACACGGGATTACTACGGCTGTGATTGGCTGCAGCATTTACATGTTGACACGACACTTCTTGCTGCAGAGGGTGGGGACCGTGGGCACTGAATTTAACTGGTGATTATGGGTATTTCTTGTTAATATCATTAGGGGACACCACATCATGGGTCCTTACCACTAGGAGGCTTACACTAGGTAGGAGAGAGTTTTGGCTCAAGCCAGGCAGGCGATACGCTTCCCACAGACAATGGCTTAATCCATTTTAGCCGAGTGTCCATAGGAGGCAGACATGACCTAATTCTCAAGTCTGCTGCTATTTTTTATTTTAGTTTTCTCTCTTTTTTTCTCCAACGCTTCAGGTGGTTTGTCAGCCTGCACTGCCAGCCTAGTCAATCCCTTGCAGGTGCTTCCCTCACTGTCGGTCGCCTAACATAATTTCTGCATCCGCAGGTGGAGTGCCAGTAACACCACTATATGTGAGAGATTAGTGGAAGATATCATCCTGAGGACTTAGGAGGATGAGTTTAAAAAATGTTTTCCTTTTGCAAGAGCCCACCATTATCTCCTCAGTTTCACTGTCGGTTCTCAGAATTTCTATATCGTACCCTTCCCTTTCGGTATTGCCATGACTCCAAGGACCTTCACCAAGTCCTGGCGACTCTTTCATGGAGTACCTTTCCCTCCAGGGGTGTCGCTATCATCCCTTATCTGGATGACATCTTGGTTAAGGTCCCCTCATCAGAGGACAACCTTTCCCACCTCAATATCAGCCTTGACATGTTGAAGAGATTTGTTTGGACCATCAACAGAGAGATGTCCTTCTTCATTCCAGTTTAGAACATAGAGTTTCTGGGAATGATTTTTAACACTAGGATAACAAAGTTCATCCTCCATTGGACAAGGTCAAGGCCATTTGAGCCAGAGGCTTTTGTTGTTTTTTTTTTTTAGCAAAAACACTCATCTGCTTCTGTATGTGGGTGCTAGCCAAGATGGTATAGACCTTGGAGCCCGTTCACTTGGCGCAATTCCACACAAGACCTCTCCAGAAAGCGGTTTTCAAGAGCTGAAACATGTTTTAGGGCACACTAGACAGGTTAATTCTTGTACCCTCCTGGGTTTGTAAGAGTTGATCTGGTGGGATTTTTGCGTGCCATTCTTCAGGGCCGGTCCTTTCTTTCCCCTCTAATGACTGGTCATCTTGACGGATACCAGCCTATCCGGGAGGGTAACCGTTTCTGGCCTACGCACAGTACAGAGCTCTAGGTCACCATAGGAGATAACTTTGCAAATCAACCTTTTGGAATTAAGGGCCATCTTCCTGGCCCGCTCCCATTGGACTCCAATTCTCCAGATAGTCTGGAGTCCAGAGACTTGAACTATTAAGGCAGCACCAGATTCCAGGCGGCACTAGGAGTCCTTTCGGGTCTTCCACTGAACGGAGACTCATGTACTAGCTTTGGGAGTGGACAATTGGGCCGCAGATTTTCTCATTTGGGAATGACCTTTTCACCTGAAAACCTTCCCTCATATTTGCCAGTAGTAGGGCACTCCGGAAGAGGATTTTTTTTGTCTTGTCTCCATAACAAGGTTCCAGCCTAAATGCCTAGGGCGTGGGATCTCTAGGCCATCGCAGTCCACACCTTTTGGAGGGGATTTCCCTTCTCTATTTCTTCCCTCCGCTTCTACTATTTCCCTGAGTCTTCAGGAGAATCAAAGCGAAGGGCGCTCCCTCAATCCTGTTGGCATCAGACTGACCTCGTAGGGCCCGGTACGCCGACCATCCCAATCTACTCGTGGACGCACATTGGTGTTTTCTGCTACGACCTGATCTCCTTTCCGAAATTCAGCTATTACACCCCACTTTTACCTTTGTTGCGTTTAACGTTGTGGCTGTTGAAGCCGTGGTTTTGAGAGCCTGCGGTCTCTCGGAACCAGTAATTCGAAGAATGTAAAAGGCCAGGAAGCATTCATTTGCCAAGGTATATCACTGGGCATGGAAGGTTTATTTACACTGCTGTAAACAAAGCAGTTTCTGTCCCATGGAATATTTTACACCTAGGATCCCGACGTCCTTTCATTCAGGTCTTGAGCAGGGACTTGAATTATCTTCTATTAAGGGTCAGCTCTTTGCTTTGTCTAACCTTTTTCAGCAAATGCCGGTTCTTCATTCTCAGGTAAAGAATTTTCTGCAAGGGTGACTCACGCTGTTCTACCCTTTTAGACATCCACTAACCCTTGAGATCTTAACTTGGTCCTGGGGGCTCCTTTTGAACCTTTGTGTTAAATTTCGATGCATCTGCTTCCCTGGAAATTTGCTTTCAATGTGGCTGTTAAGTCCATCAGATGGGTTCCGCAATTGGTGGCTCCATCTTGGAAATCTCTTCTTTTAATTATGCAAAAGGATAAAGTCCTATTCTGTCCTGTCCCGTCTTTTCTCCCAAAAGTGGTCTTCCGCATCAATGAGGAGATAGTCCTTTCTTCCCTTTCATTTTCATTTGAGGAAGCGGGCTCCTCACTCTTAATGTGGTAAGAGCAGTTTGCATTTATCTGGCTGCAACGGAATAGTTTCCGTGATACGATACTCCTTCTTTTTTTTTTCCTTCCTGAAGGGCCACACAAGGGATTGGCTGCGTTTAAGGCCACCATGGTTTGTTGGATCCGGTCTGTGATTTCGGAATCCTATCTGTCCAATTGTAAGGTTCCTCCCCTTCGGGTCACTGCTCATTCCACAAGTACTGTTGGTGCCTCCTGGGCGGTAAGGCACCACGCTTCAGTCACTAAGGTTCAGTCGCTAAGCCTCCAGGGCTTTGTTGCTCATCTTGACAAAGTTCTACCAGATCAACTCAGATCCTATACAGATTCCAAGATGCAAACAAAAGCCAAGAAAAAGAGGCAGCACTACAAAATAGAAGTTTTTAAACAAACCGGGTTTATTCTCCCATATTTGCAAAAAAGATAGCACCATCTTTTTTGCACATATGAGGGAATAAATCTATTTATTTTTTATTTTTTTTAAAAACTTCTATTTTGTAGTGCTGCCTCTTTTTCTTGGTTTTTGTTTGCATCTTGGGGATCTTCAAGTTGGATTTCTGGAGGCTGGCACCCGTCTTTCCCTCGGGGTTTAGTTCTGCTGTGCTGACCATACCCCTACTGTTTGGTTGAATTGGATTTTTGTACTCCCTAGAAAATACCTTACTCATTGAATTTATTGGGGGACACAGGTTCTGTCCTGTTTTTATAGGCATGGGACCTTTTTGATCTGGTGGTTGTTTGCGTTTTTTCTTTCAGGATCATGGACATGTTATTTGTGGTTTTTTTTTTTTCTTCTTAATCCAGTATCTGTGGGAAGGATATGACCTGCCTGGGTGCAACCAAGACTCTATCCCACCTAGTGTCAGCCTCCTAGTGGCAAGGGCCTATACCCATGGTGCTATGTCCTGCAATGGATTAAAGAAGAAAGGGATTTTATAATGAGTAAAAAAAAATCAAATCACTTCCTAGTTTAGCCCAAAAGCAGCTGCCAGAGAGGGGTATCATCATCGGAGATTATAATGGCATATCGCTAGGATATGCCATAACAATTTGATCGGTCGGGTTGCGAAACCCTGGGACACTTAGCGTTCCAGGGAAAAAAAGGATTGAGCTTTTCTCCTACACAGTGGCTCTCCCGGCCACCTGCTGTGCATGGAATGTGTTTTCCCGCACAAAAGGGGCTGGTGCATCGCTGTGCAGGGAAACATCCAATGATCAGTAAGTGATGGCATATTTACTATGGTGGGAAAACTTCTATTAAACCTTCTAAAGGGTTTTCAACTACTCACCAGCAATGATGGCATATTTATTAGAATTACCATCAATGTCTGATATGGTCTCCCACCAATCCTAAGAACATATGTCAGAAACACACCAAAGAAGCCAAAGCAAGTGTATCTTTGGACCACATGAATTGACCACATTGATGGATATCCAATAATTATTTATTTATTGTTGCTGCAGTCCCAATCTATGCTTGAACCAAAGTTTACAGTTTAGCTGCTAATTAACTGTGCTCTTATGATATAGAATCACTTTTCTTTTCAGTGACTACTCAAGTGATTATTCAGACTGGACCGCTGATGCAGGGATAAATTTGCAGCCGCCAAAGAAAACACCTAAGCTTAAAAACAAAAAAGCAGAAAGCAGCTCTGAAGAAGAAGGCAGTGAAAAGTTCAAGCAGAAGCAAAGTAAAAAAGAAAGGAAAAAGGGAACTGAGGAAAAAGATGCCTCACCAACGAAAACAAAACCAAAAGAGAGGAAGAAAAAGGTAAAATGTCTAATAACTATCTAAAGACAATAGTTTGAGAAATAAGACAAGGCATATGTTTAACCCCTTCCCTCTTTGGCCACTTTTGACCTTCCTGACAGAGCCTCATTTTTCAAATCTGACATGTTTCACTTTATGTGGTAATAAGTTCGGGATGCTTTTACCTATCCAAGCGATTCTGAGATTTTCTCGTGACACATTGGACTTCATGTTACTGGCAAAATTTGCTTGATACATTCAGTATTTAATTGTGAAAAACGCCAAAATGTAGCGAAAAATTACGAAAATTAGCATTTTCTAAATTTAAATGTATCTGCTTGTAAGACAGGCAATTATACCACACACAATAGTTGCTAATTAACATCCCCCATATGTCTACTTTAGATTGGCATCGTTTTTTGAACATCCTTTTATTTTTCTAGGACGTTACAAGGCTTAGAACTTTATCAGCAATTTCTCACATTTTCAAGAACATTTCAAAAGGCTATTTTTACAGGGGCCAGTTCAGTTGTGAAGCGGCTTTAAGGAACTTCTATATTAGAAACCCCCAATAAGTCACCACATTTTAAAAACTTCACCCTCAAAGTATTCAAAACAGCATTCAGAAAGTCTAATCCTTTAAAAGTTTCACAGGAATTAAAGGGGTTTTCCGGAAGCAAACAATCACATTTAGGTAAACTAAACAATGTAAAACAAGTAACTTTGCAATATACTTACGTTGGATCTGATGAATGTAGTCGCGTATCCGATCTTCAGTTACGTGACCGCTTGCTAATTCAAAATTGGCACCTCCTCTGCAGACTCGTCCATTAGCTCCGATAGCTAAGTTCCTGTTTCCGGTTATCAGAGTGGATGGTTACGTCACAAATGACATAACTGTACCACGTGTTTCTTCGGTTTAGCCACGTCCGGGTGGTCCACAATTAACTCTGCAGGGCCATTCCAGAACGTCCTGCAGAGTTAGCAGGTTTGCCGCTCCCCAGCGGCATTTAACTCAGTGATACAGCGGTCTCTAGACGGCTGTATCATGGAACTTTAACCGGAGACCACTCAGTGTGGTCTCCGGTCATGTGATCATTGTGACAACCTGTCACAACTATCACATTGTTTCTAACAGCAGCGCTTACGTGCAGACTGTGAGGAGCTCTGTGATACAGCTGTCTAGAGACAGCTGATATCACGGAGCTTTCACCCGGAGACCACTCAGTGAGGTCACCGGTCATGTGATCGCTGTGACAGCATGTCACAGCGATTTACATTGCTCCTCCCAGCAGTGCTTGCGCGCCGACTGCAGGGAGCTCAGCCATGTGAACGCTGTGATAGCCTTTCACAGCGATCACATGCGTGCCGACGGTGATACGCTCCATGAGCTCCGTACTGAAAACATGATTACAGTACAGGACAATTGTCCCGCAGAGAGGCAGGGACTCCTAGCGTCGTACATAACTATGATGCTAGGAGCCCGGCTCCCTGCAATGTGTTCGGTCCGGGACTTGCGGCCGAAATACGTTCCGTCCTTCAAAGACCGAACATGCTCGTGTGAATCCAGCCTAACGTTTATCAGGCATGTGGTGGGGGAGGGAGATGGTTGCCTGTACTTAGATCAGGGATAGATGGAGGCACAAAGGATAATGATGATTCTAGTGTGTAGGACCGTGTACAGGGAGGCAGCTGCCTGGAATTAGAGCAGGGACGGACCTGTGAATATAGAGGGGCAGTATGCAAATAGCTGAGATGCTTTGGAGGAAGCGGTGTGGGGTGGGGGGGAATGCAAGCTGTCTCCTCAGATTCAGCAAGGGATCATGGGTATGGTGGGTTACAAGACAGGAAACAGCCAGGACCAGAAGCAAGGGATGTAAACAAACAGAGCAGTAGTGACAATGGAGATCAAACAGAAACTGGTTAGGAGGTTAATAGGGGGTATTAGGGAAGGCAAATCAAGGCTTGGGGACACTTTTTAGAAAAAAACATTTTTCCTGGACAACCCCTTTAAAGCAAAGTAGAGGTGAAATTTACAAATTTCATCTTTTTTTTTGCAGAAATTCATTTTTAATCCATTTTTATTTTGGTAACACAAAGTTTTACCAGAGAAATGCAACGCAATATTTATTGTCCAGATTCTGCAGATTTAGGAAATATCCCACATGTGGCCCTAGTGTGGTCATGTACTAAAGCAGAGGAGCACCTAGAGGATTTTCGGCCTCCTTTTTATTAGAATCTATTTTAGGCACCCTGTCAGGTTTGAATGGCTCTTGCGGCTCAAAACAAAGGAAACTCCCCAAAAGTGACCCCATTTGGTAAACTACACACCTCAAGGAAATTATCTAGGGGTATAGTGAGCATTTTGACCCCACAGGTTTATTGCAGAAATTATTGGAAGTAGGCCGTAAAAATTTAAATCTAAATGTTTTTTTCAAAGAAAATGCTGGTTTAGCTAATTGTTTCTCGTTTCCACAAGGAGTAAAAGCGAAAAAGCACTGCAACATTTGTAAAGCAATGTCTCCCGAGTAAAACGATGCCCCATATGTGGTCGTAAACTGCTGTTTGGACACATAGCAGGGCTTAGAAGGGAAAGGGCGCCATTTGGCTTTTGGTGCTAGAAATTTAGCAGGAATGGTTTGCGGAGGCCATGTAACATTTGCAAAGCCCCTGAGGGGACAAAATCAGTGAAAACAACCAAAAAGTGACTTCATTTAGGAAGCTACACCCCCTGAAGAATTCATCTAGTGGTGTAGTGAGCATTTTGACCCCACGTAGAATTTATTAAAATTGGGCAGTGCAAGTAAGAACAATCTCTTCTTCAATAAGCTGTAGCTTTAGCGCAAGATTTTTCATTTTATCAACAAATAAAGGAAAAAAAGAACCCCAGCATTTGTAAAGCAATATGTCCCGAGTACGTAAATACCCCATATGTGGTCATAAACTGCTGTTTGGGCACAGAGTAGGGCTCAGAATGGAAGGAGCTACATTTGGCTTTTGGAGTGCAGATTTTGCTGGATTGGTTTCTGGTCGCTATGTCGCATTTGCAAAGTCCCTGTGGGAAAAAAATCGTTTAACCCCCCCCAGAAGTGACCACATTTTGGAAACTACACCCCTCAAGGTATTCAAGGGGTGTAGTGGGCATGTTAACCCCGCAGGTGTTTTGCAGAAATTAGTGTGCACTCGATGTTGCAGAGTGAAAATGGGATTTTTTTTTCCACAGATATGCCAATATGTGGTGCCCAGCTTGTGCCACCATAACATGACCGCTTTCTAATTATTATGCTGTGCTTCCCGGTTTTAGAAACACCCTACATGTGGCCCTAATCTTTTGCTTGGACACTTGACAGGGCTCAGGAGTGAAAGAGTACCATGTAAAAGTGACAGTCAGGTGGTATAATAATTGGGTTAAAAAAAGCAGTAAAATAATCCATAGATTTGTATTGCGCTGTGACACAATCCTTTCTGCACAGTCTGGTGTCGCATCGATAAATGGTGTCCTTTCTTATCCCCCTTTTGGTCCACACTCCGCACCTTTGCAGTTTGTGGAATTTTGCTGGGAAAGTGTTGTCCTGGTATAATACGGACACCCTCGCTTCCAGAAGATATGTTTGGGCCCTCCTCTTCCTGGTACCCTAATTTTAGGGCCTTGATAATTTGCCTCATGAAACAGAAGAAATATTCCCCTCGGGCCTGCACTTTTTTTTATTTCCTGACTTATGGAAGCGTTAACTAATTTTATTTTTTCATAGACGTTGTGGTATGGGGGCTGTTTTTTGCAGGACGAGCTATAGTTTTTATTTTGGGATACATGCAATTTTTTTTGATCACTTATTTTTGGGAGGTAAGGTGACCAAAAAACTAATACTGGCATAGTTTTTTTTTTATACAGTGTTTACCATGAGTTATAAACTACATATTAACTTTATTCTGCCGGTCAGTACGATTGCGGCGATACCAAATTTTATAGCACTTTTTTATGTTTTACAAGTTTTTGCACTAGTTGGGACCTATATGAAATAGGTAGGGCTTGGTGTTCGTCGGCCGGTCGTTCAATATGGCTCTCTGCGCCTGCGCTGTTTCCCTGGTGACGCGTCCCGGGATTCGCGCATGCGCAGTGGGTCACTGAGGTCCGGCGGCGATACCCATGTCCGTCATAGCCAGGCGCCGCTTAGATCGACTCCTGATTGGTAGAGGGGAGATCATATGACTTTAACGATCCCCATATAAACAGGGCACTATCATAACATCTGCACCCCTTGAGAAAGCTACGGGCGAAACGCGCGTCGGGGCGCTATCCTACACTGCTGGGTCACACTTCACCTCCTATACATGGGTAAGTGCATACTCTGGATCTACCTCTGGCTTTTTTTGCCATTTTTTTAGGCAATCATTTACTTACTTCTGAGCCACCATAGACTTCTTCAGAGTTAGGCACATTGACCTTTTTTATACTATTCATATTTTATACCATCCCTATGTTAATGCACCCCATGTGGAAGTTACATTGAGTCATAGTAACTGTGTATACCATCAAGTGTTTTCTAAAATATATATATATATATAGACTCAATGTATACATTTGTGATCCATGTAAGGACTATTTTTTGGATTCTCTGACTGTTATTTAATGTATTTTATTCCTGTTTTTCAATAAAGATATTTAGTTGTTTCATACCTTGATATATATGGACTCTTTTTCTCCGGTTTATCATATATTGTTAGAGTCTTTATCTCTAATTTTTCATATGGGTGGTTGAGTGTTTTTTCCACCTCTTATATGCATTTGTCCTGTGAGACATCTTGTCTAATCAATTTTATTCTGCCGGTCAGTACGATTGCGGCGATACCAAATTTTATAGCACTTTTTTATGTTTTACAAGTTTTTGCACAGCAAAATTATTTTTGTAAAAAGAATGTATTTTTTTCTGTCGCCAAGTTGCGAGAACCATAACGGTTTAATTTTTACATCGTAACTAAAAAACAGAAATTCTGGTATGGTGTTTTTTACGCCGTTCACCGCGTGGAATAAATAACATATTTTTATAGTTCAGGCCGTTACAGACGCCGCGATACCAAATGTGTATGGTTTATTAGGTTTGTTTTCAATAATAACGGTCTTGATAGATTGCTTTATTACTTGAGACTTTTATTATGTTTTAAAAACTTTTTTGGACACTTTTTTTTCAAGTCCCACTAGGGGACTTGAATGTACAACTGACAGATTTTTGTAGTGCAATGTATTAGATCTGTCAGTCATTTGCTGACCACAAGCCAATTAAGCTTTGCCTCCCGGCGGGGCCTAATCAGCTTCCGTAATGGCAGAGCAGGAACCAATTGTTAGGTCTCCTGTTGCCATAGCAGCAGTCGCTAGCCCTGATTGTATGGCAGGGCTGTCGATCTTGTAGCAACCTGTAAGATGCAGTGAGCACTGCATCTAAGGGGTTAATGGCAGGAATCTGAGCTAGCTCCGGTTCCTGCCGTTACAGGTGGATGTTAGCTGTAACATACAGCTGACATCCACCGTTGATGATGCTGGCTCAGCTCCTGAGCCGGCACCATCTTGCCGTCGGCTACGGAAGCCTTTCAGGCGGGTCCTCGAAGGCTTCCGTGCTAGGCATACCGGGAGGCCAGTATTAGGCCTCCGGTTGCCATTGCAGCCACCGGAACCCCTGCAATTTCATTGCTGGGGTTCCAATGGGCCGCAAACAACCTAAATGCAGCGATCGCATGTGACCGCTGCATTTAAGGGGTTAATGGCTGTAATACACCGCTGACATCCGGCAATGATGGCAGCGGCTCAGCTTCTGAGCCGGTATCCACCATTTTTCGTATGGATACGGCAAAATGCGGGAAGCACTAGCTTTCCATGACGTATTCATACGGCAAATGTCATGTCAGGAAGGGGTTAAGACTCCAATTCTGAGCTTACCTGTGTACCTTATATGTTCACAAATGTAGACCTCCTCCCCCAACTGCGTTATTACATCAGCAGTCTAAGGCTTCGTTCACATCTGCGTCAGGGTCCCGTTCTGACGTTCCATCTGAGTTTCCTGTCAGATCGGGACCCTGACTGAAACAAACGGAAACCGTAGGTTTTAGTTTCCATCACCATTGATTTCAATGGTGACTGATCCGATGCCAATGGCTTCCATTTGTCTCCGTTGTGCAAGGGTTCCGTTGTTTTGATAGAATGAATACCGTAGTCGACTACGCTATTCATTCCGTCAAAACGTCGGAATCCTCGTACAACTGAGACAAACGGAAACCATTGGCACCGAATCAGTCACCATTGAAATCAATGGTGATTGAAACAGAAACCTATGGTTTCAGTCAAGGCTCCGTTCTGACTGAAAACTCAGACGAAACTACAGAATAGAGCCCTGGCGGATGTGTGAGAGAAGCCTTACTGTTTTGCCAAACTGCACTTCTGTTTCCTAGCTGTTTTGAAATAACAGCGTATTTACTAAAAATTGCACCCGATGGGCACTTATTCTAGCAGGATAATTAAGAAAATGTAAGTTTGGTAATCTGTAGGTGTGTGCGTCTCACCAACTGAGGAGTTTTTATATTTATTAAAGATTGGTCATGTGTTCAAACAAATGTCTATTCAATATTGTTTCCGCTCTCCCAAACCACAATTATATAAGAGTGCATACAGCTTCTGTAGTCCTGATTCTACACCGCTCATTCGGCTTTCCGAAGAAAGCCAATCAGACACTAAGCGGCACAACACTCACCCCAGCACTTCAGTCGCTTTGTTGTAGCAATCGGTGGGGATCTCTGTGTTCGGACCCCCATCAATCAAAACTTCTGACATGTCACTATAACCTCAAAAGTTTTTTGTTTTTTTTTAAACCTTTTTAGTTACCCTTTAAATAAACAAAGTTCAACAAACACACCGTGAAGTTGTGCCGCAATGACGCCAAACAATAAACTGTAGACTGTAAATCAATACGATTAATTATTGTGTATCCACTGAAATATATTCCTATTCAATGATGGTCCAGACGACAGAAAGCACAAAATGTGGTAAATGTCAGTTTTTCTCCAACTTCTCAGAACTTTTGCTATGTCCGTTTATATTATCTTGAACATGAGCACATCATTATGTAAGAACATGTTAGAATCTCGCATAATATAACAAAGGCAGTATAATAAAACAAATGCAAAATAGGTGGATATAAGCGGCCGCTTATACACAACAATTGGCTTGAATGCCTATTTCAACCATTGATTTACATGATCTTTTTTACGTGATCTTTTATGATGACTGACACTAAAAAGCGTTCTACTAAAAAGGTCACCTGAAGTGAAATGTTTTAGCATAATCTGCCTCTCACAACTAATCTTTAACCACTTTGTGCATGTGTATTATGGGTTTTTACCTACATTTCTGTAAAAATGTGTCCCCCCAAATAGCCAGTTCAGTCTGGGATGTTAATGGGGTATCATTTGTATGAAACAATATACTTAATCTTTATCTGTGTAGGGGCAGCTACAGTCCCATGACACACCATAATCCGGTATTTATTTGTTTTTGGTAGGGTCCTCTAGGGTGACAGAACCTACACATTCCTTTCTGTCAAGTGTTAAAATTGTTAAAACTTCATGCATGCATCCATCAGAAACCCCTATTGTGAAACTCATCTAGATCTCTTGTCTTTACCAGCATTTACCAGTCTCAGCCCTAACTGATGAAGGTTTGACCCTGGAAGACTGGTTGCCTTCTGTGTGGATTACAGACACTATGCCGAGGCGATGTCCGCTTGTTCCACAGATGGGTGATGAGGTATCTACTTTTAAAGTCATGGAGAAAAAAAAAGTAAAGTGTACTTGAGTGTTTATCTTACCAGTTATATGTTGTTTTACATACAGTAGCATTATAACATGTATGCCTGTAAACCATGCATATTGTAGTTGACGGGAACAGCTTGGTAATCCTTTTCAATTTCCAGCTATGAAAAATCCCTTTACCAGATTTGGTGCAAACTGTAATTGCAGGTTGGTAATCGGCTAGAAACCAAGCAGAACTTCTACAATATAATGGTGTAGCATAGATTGGCTGAAACAGAGTAGTAACTCAGGCACACTGACTATTTGGGCTTGGTGAGGGAATCTACTTACAAAATAAAAGTAATGATTTGATTTTTTTGGGATCTCATGTTAAAGAGACTCTGTCACCAGATTATAAGTGCCCTGTCTCCTACATAATCTGATCACGCTGTAATGTAGATAACAGTGGTTTCTATTTAGAAAAACGATCATTTTTTAGCAAGTTATGAGCAATTTTAGATTTATGCTAATTAGTTTAATAGGCAACTGGGCGTGTTTTTACTTTTTACCAACTGGGTGTTGTACAGAGGAGTGTATGACGCTGACCAATCAGCGTCCTACACTTCTCATTGTTCCAGCCCATTGGTGCAGTGTGATTGTGCTATGAAAGAAGCTGGGCTGGAACAATGAGAAGTGTAGGACACTGATTAGTCACTGATTGGTCAGCGTCATACACTCCTCTGTACAACACCCAGTTGGTAAAAAGTAAAAACACGCCCAGTTGTCTATTAAACTAATTAGCATAAATCTAAAATTGATCATAATTGCTCAAAAATGATCGTTTTTAAAACTAAAATCCACTGTTATCTACATTACAGCGCCGATCAGATTATGTAGAAGATAGGTCACTTATAATGTGGTGACAGAGTCTCTTTAAGTTTATTAGTGGAGGTAGTTCTTGTCACGAAACAGGAGGCAAAAGAGTGACTAAACATTTCTAGAACTTGAATATAGTTTAAACCATAACAAATATGTAGGAATGTGCACACTTGCCAACCCATAATGGCATGGTTGTTGTCGCATTAGTAAATGAATAAAAAAAAAATTAAAAAAAACATTTTTATTTCTAAATACATATAACATGAAGTAACCCCCACTTATATGGAATCACCATGTACATAAAAACCTATACTATATTGGGATTTTCCCATCAAGTATATTTATCACCTATACACCGGATAGGTGGTAAATGTATGATCGATGAGCGTCAAACTGCTGGAACTCCGATGATTCCGAGAACAGAGATCCCGGAGTGCCCTATGTTAATGGAGACAGACTGCGCATGCGTTTCCATCGCTCTATTCACTTTCTATAGGGCTTTCTGATGTAGCGGAGTTCAGCGCTCGGCAGCCCCATAGAAAGTGATTGGAGCGGTGGCTGAGCATGAGCAGTACAGCTCCATTGACATAAAGCCACCCCGGGAACCCTATCCTTTGGCTCAGTGGGGGTCCCAGTGGATAGGTGCATGTAAACAACCACCAGGAGTGACGCCGGAGTTTCCGTGCTGGATTACCAGGGTCAAGGATAGGCAAGTACTGCTTTTTTTTGTTTATTTCATTTCCAGCCCTTACAAAAAAAAAATTCAAAACCTGGATTATCCCTTCAAGAACAATGCTAATTTTAATTTCTTTATTATAGGGCCATTCCAAGGGCCATAACTTTTTTATTTTTTTGTCGACTTGCCTATATGAGGGCTAGTTTTTTTTTTTTTACTGTACAAGTTGCAATTTTTAAAGACCCCATCTGTTGTACCATATAATGTACTGAAAACAGGATGGAATAGAAAAAACGGCGATTCCTCCACTGTTTTTTGGGTTTTGTTTTTTCAGTTGAAAAAAGGGTTATTTGAACTTTTTGAGATTTATTTTAATTTGTGAAGTACTGAAAACTTACTCTTGACACACTTTTTTTTTTTTTCTGTATTGTGCTATTTAGCGGCTCCTATTAAAGGGGTTATCTCTCGGGGGAAAAAAAAAAGTTTGACTAAGAGCCCAGGACCTTCCTGTATGATAAATAGATTGCCACATGTAAAAATAAACTTACCTGGCGATTTTCTTTTTATGTATTTGGGCTGCTTTTGTGTCATTGGTGCAGTCCTGTTGCCTAGACTTCGTGACCCCTGCTGAAGGCACATCCCTGTCTTGTCCTGATTCCTGTCCTGAATTCGTGTAACACAGCTGAGTGCCGCGTAGTGAATGCAGGGAAGTGGATGATTAAAGGCATGGTGTCGCCCCAAAAACATGTTTTTTTTTTAAAATTTAAACATTTAGTGTGTGGGTGATAAAACATTGTTCAAATTTTTTTTATTTTTTTCGCGAGTCAGGAAATATTATAAATTTTTTCAAATTTATAATACTACCCATTTTTGGTCACTAGATGGAGCTGTTTGGAGCTAGTTCCCAAAATTGCAGCATTGCAACATTGGGTTAAAAGCTATCGCTCTAGTGAGCGCTCAGCATCCCCCCCTCCTTTATCCTGGCTAGTGACGGGATAAACGAGGGGTTTGAAAGGTTTAACCTGCTACACTGTGCGTCGCCATTTTTTGAGGTAACCCACAGTGTAGTAGGTTTACATGCAGTAGTAAACACACACAAACACTAACATACATTGAAATCGCTTACCTGCTCCTGCCGCCGCGGCCCGTCCGCTCCCTTTGCTGCCGCTGTTCCATGTGCACTTGTCCGGAAGCCGCGACCGGAAGTAGTAATCTTACTGTCCGGCCGCGACTTCCGGTCCACAGGAAAATGGCGCCGGACGGCGCCAATTTCGAATAGGACTGTGTGGGAGCGGCGCATGCGCAGTTCCCACACAGACGCCGTACACGGCAGTCAATGGGACGGGAGCCGTTCGCAGTCCCTATGGGACTGTGGCTGCCGTATTCCATGTCTGTGTGTGTCGTTAATCGACACACACAGAAATGGAACAAAAAATGGCAGCCCCCATAGGGAAAAAAAAGTGTGAAAAAAAGAAACAGTAAAACACAAACACACAAATGAAAATAAACGTTTATATTAAGGCACTAACATCTTTAACATATAAATAAAATATTTGTGATGACACTGTTCCTTTAAGGGAAACCAGGAAAACACTGCACTGTTCACTACGCATGCGTGCCCAATGCAGCCTTTATTAGGCCCCCGGCTGCCATTGGACACACGGACACTCGGCGATCGTATCGCCGGGTGTCGGTGGGGGAGAGAGGGAGCTCCCTCCCTCTCTCCAAAGCCACTCAGATGCGGTGCACGCTATTGTGCACCGCATCGGAGGGGTTAAACGTGTGAGATCGATACTAATATCGATCTCACACGGCAGAGCAGGGACGCTCCCAGCCCTCAGCTGCCTCTAGCAGCCGAGAGCAGGGAGATTTGACGGCTTCCTGCTCTGTTTTACTTTATCCTGATGCAGTGCCGTAAAAAGGCGTATGCATCAGAATAAAGCCCGTTAGTGGCCGCCGTTAAAAGGCGTATTGGTGGTCACTAACGGGTTAAGTGGTGGATGACTAGGGGGATAAAACGGTGTAGAGACAGACCGATTGTGAGGAGGACGAGGTGTGATAGTCCCAACCACACTTACCATGCCTGGTTTAGACGAGGGGTCCGCAAGGTTTACTCCTGAGACTGCTGCTACTGGTGTATCTTGCGGCATCGGGAGTGCGCACGGAGAAGGCAGCCAGTTTGATTGATTGACATAAAGCGCGCACCACCCACATTTGCTGCCGCTCAAATGAACAAGCTGCAAGGAAAAAGGATGGGAAAAATACACTTCTGGGGACAATCTATTGGATCGAATGGCATAATTAGACTTCGATTTTAATGTTTATTGATACTAAGGAAAAAAAAAATAACGGCTTTAGGTGGGAATAATCCTTTTAAGTATAAATGTATGGTTTTAATTTTTAAATACTTTTAAATTTTGTCCTGCAGGTATTCTATTTTCGTCAGGGCCATGAAGCATATGTTGAAATGGCCAAAAAAAATAAAATTTATAGGATCAATGCTAAGAAACAGCCCTGGCATAAAATGGCGTTGAGGGTAAGTTTTTACATAATGAAATATAAGAATTAGAGAGAGTTCACACAGAGTTTTTTTGACGCTGACCTGCATCGGAAAGCGCGCCAAAAAGCAGCCAAACGCCTCCCATTGATTTCAATGAGAGGAGGCGGTTTTTCCCTGCGAGCGTTTTAAAAGAAGCGACATGCCCTATCTTTGGGCATTTACGTCTCTGACCTCCCATTGATATCAATGGAAGTGAGAGGAAGCGGTTTTAGTGAAAAACACGGCAAACTGCGAGCAGGCAGGTCAAAAGCTGAATTTTCTGCCTGCAATAAACTCTGTATGAACAGGGCCTTACAGGCCAAAAGGCCAAAATGAATGTATGCTTGCCCATCTGCATTATTACATATTTTGTGTGGGGCATAGTTACATTTTTTTTTTTTATAAATTGATCTCTATATTACGATTTACTTATGAGCTCAGGTGTTTCTGGCGGTCTCATAGCCATTAAATGGAGCAGATAGGTGATAAATGTGCTTAGTGGGAAAACCCTTTAGTTCATTGTGGAAAAAAGTTAAATAGGTTATTTTAGTTTAGGTTTATGTGTTTTTAATAATCTGTTTCTGTTAAAGGAACAAGAACTCATGAAAATTGTCGGCATTAAATATGAAGTGGGCCTGCCTACCCTTTGCTGCCTTAAGCTAGCCTTCCTTGATCCAGAAACCGGTAAACTGACTGGAGGTGCATTTACAATGAAGTGAGTTTTTTTTAGTTCTTTATATATTTTTAATCCGATTAACTATTATAAAGTTTTACAAATCTATATAGAGGCCCCCTGAAAAGCTAAGCAATTTACACAAATTATTAATAAAACCCTTCCATATGAAATGCATTTTGCCTTATTTTGCAAACCGGATACTTGTGTATATCTTGGGAGGTATCCATTTAAGTATGCTCTTTGTAATACAATATTTCCAATGGAAAAACATTCATACCGGTAGCATTGAAAGTAAATTGTCTTTGCATTGCCCCAAATGCAATTTGCTCAGGCAATAGTAAAGTAAATGCTACTGATAATTTAGAAACTGATCATTTTTAGTGCCATAGACAAAACTTATTGTTATAAAGTCATTTGTATTTTTAACAAAAATCGCTATGCATGGCATTGTGAGTTACAGACTGTATTGGCATGTACGCTGCATATTTTCCATCCGGCTTTGTGGGTGGAAAATCTGCGGCGGATTACAGTAGCAGCAAAGTGGGAAACATTTTAATAGAAGTTGACCTGCAGCGTAGATTTTTAAATCCATTTCATGTCCATATATGTTGTGTATTTACACTGCGAATTTCACTCCTTTTTAACCCCTTCCCGCACCTTGGCGTAAATGCACGTCTAGGTGAGCGGGAATTTATTGCACCTGGGCCTGCAGTTACGTCCGCGCTTTAACAGTTAACCGCCCTGCTCTCCGTGTTGCCGATCAGCAATTAACCCCTTAGATGCGGCAGTCGATTGCAATCGCCGTATTTTAGAGGTTTAGAGCGGATCGGCAGCCCCCACATGCATTTGCGGTGGCTGGCATGGAAGCCATGTTCGGAAGCCGGTGGTTGGTCCTCCTAGGTTTCCTGTCAGAGTGACTGTCACATCACAATGACAGAATACATTACACTGCGTAGGTAGTGTAATGTGTTCTAGCAGCGATCAGCGCTGCAAGTCTAAATGTCCCCTAGTGGGACAAGTAAATAAGATAATAAAAAAGTGTAAAAAGAAAAGTTATAAGTTACATAAACAAAAAATGCATTTTTTTTTTTCTATTAGTATTTTATTATAGGAAAAAATGAACACGTTAAAGAGTACACATATTTGGTATTGCCGCGTTTGTAACGACCCCAACTATGAAACTACAATAATTTTCCCACACGTTGGACACCGCAAAAAAAAGAAGTGAAAAAAAAAAAACACTGCTAGAATTTTTGGGTCACCAGCCCTCCAAAAATATACAATAAAAAGTGATCAAAAGTCGCATGTACGCCAAAATAGTACCAATAATAACTACAATCCGTCCCGCAAAAAACAAGCCCTTACACAGCTTTTTTGACAAATTAAATAACTGGCTCTCAGAATATGGTGACAAATAATAATTTATTTTATAAATATGTGAATTTATTGCGCAAACGCTGCAAAACATAAAACAATATACGTATGGCATCACCGTAATCGTATCGATCCGCGGAATAAAGTAAAATGGTCATTAATAGCCCAGGGTGAACACCATTAAAAAAAAGTAATAAAAAAACTTTGTCAGACTTGATGGCATTTGGTCACCTTGCTTGCCAAAAAATGGAATAAAAAGTGATCAAAAAAATCGCATGTAACCCAAAATGGTACCAATGAAAACTACAGATTGTCCCGCAAAGAATAAGCCCTCACACGGCTCCAGTGAACAAAAAACGAAAGAAGTTCTGGCTCTCAGAATATGGCGATGCAAAATGTGCAGTGTTCCAAAAGCGGATAAGATTGGGCACCATTTATCAGTGCAGTGCGACACTGGCCCAATAACTGCGGATTATTATTTATTTACCCCATTATTAGACCCTCTTATTATTCCCTGATGTTCTCCGCACATCTTACATATGCCCCCACATTATAAACTGAAATACCAGCAAAACGCGAAACACAACTACTACCAAGCTAAATCTGCGCGCCAAAAGCCAAATGCCGCTCCCTCCCTTCTGAGCCCTACAGGGTGCCCAAATGGCAGTTTACGTTCACTGATATGGCATCGCCATGCCCGGGAGAACACGGTTAAAATTTTGAGGTATTTGTCTTCAGTGGCACAAACTGGGCTTAACATATAGTTCACTAAAATGGCATATCAGTGAAAAATTAAAATTTTCACTCTGCACCATCCGCTGTGCATTAACCCCTTTGCGCACCACGACTTAATAGCATGTCGTGGTGTGGGGGGTGATGTATGGATCGGGCTCACGCGCTGAGCACGCGCCATACGCTGCGGGTGTCCGCTGTGTATTACAGCTGACACACGGGACTAACGAACAAGAACAGTGATCGCGCTGTTACATGAGCCTGTAAAAATGACAATATACTGCAATACTAATGTACTAGTGTATTGTACCTGCTGTCTACTGGTTGCTGGTTCAAGACCCTTAGGGGGATTAATAAAATGTGTAAAAACAAAAGTAAATGGTTATTATTAGTGAAAAAAATATTTAAAAAAAACAAAAAAACCTTTTCACATTTTTTTCTCTAAAGTAATGTCAAAAAAATACACAAAATTTGGTATTGCTCTCTGTAAAAGTCCAAACTATTACAATATACTATTATTTAACTCGCTAGGTGAACGCCGTGAAAAATAAAAAATTTAAAACTGCAAAATCACTGTTTTTTGGTCACCTTGGCTCTACCAAAAAATGTAATAAGTGCTCAAAAAGTTGTATGTACCAAAAAATGGTACCAATAAAAACTGCAGCTCGTCCCGCAAAAAATAAGCCCTCACACCACTCTATTGACGGAAAAATAAATAAGTTATGGCTCTTGGAAAGCGGGGAGGGAAAAACAAAAAAGAATGGATCCGTCCGGAAAGGGTTAATTACTTTCTAATGAAAAAACATTTATGACCACATGTGGGGTATTGCTGTACTCTGAAGAAATTGCTTTACAAATGTAGGGGTGCTTTTTCCTCCTTTATCTTTTGTGAAATTGGAAAAATTCAACATTTTAGTAGAAATAATGTTGAAATTCATTTTCACAACCTAATTCTAATAAGTTCTGCAAAAGACCTGTGGGGTCTAAATGCTCTGTATACCCCTAGATAGATTCCTTAAGTGGTGTGGTTTCCCAAATGCGGTCACTTTTGTGTGGTTTCCAATATTTTGGCCTCTCAGGGGCTTTGCAAATGTGACATGACACCCGAAAACTATTTCAGCTAAACTTAAAGCTCCAAAAGCAAAATAGTGCTCCTTCACTTTAAGCCCCACTGTGGGTCCAAACAGCAGTTTATTACCACATATGGCGTATTTCCGTAATCGGGAGAAATTGTTTTACAAATATTGGGGTGCTTTTTCTCCTTTTATTCATTGTAAAAATGAAAAAGGTCTATATTTTTTCAGAAAAAATAAGATTTTTACCTTTACAGACTAATTGCAATGAATTCAGCAAAACAACTGTGTGGTCAAAATGCGAACTTTACCCCTAGAAAAATTCCTTGTGGGGTGTAGGTTCCAAAATGGGGTCAATTTTGGGGGGTTTCCACGGTTTTGGTCCCTCCAGTGCATTGCAAACACGACATGGTACTGAAAACTATTCCAGCAAAATCAGAAATCCAAATGGCGCTCCTTCCCTTCTGAGCCCTGCTGTGGGTCTAAGCAGCAGTTTACTACCACATATGGGGTATTGCTAGAATCGGGAGAAATTGCTTTACAATATGTTGGGGTGTTTTTTTCTCCTTTTATTCATTGTAAAAATGTCTACATTTTGTGAGAATTTTTTCATCTTCACAGATACATCTTCAAATACATTTAGAAAAAAAAACTGTGGGTTCAAAATGTTAACTATACCCCTAGATAAATTCCTTGAGGGGTGTAGTTTCCAAAATGGGGTAATTTTTGAGGGGGCTTTTACTGTTTTGGCACCACAAGACCTCTTCAAACCTGACGTGGTGCCTAAAATATATTCTAAAAAATAAAGGAGGCCCCAAAATCTACTAGGTGCTTCTGAGGCCTGTGTTTCAGTCCATTAGCACACTAGGGCCACATGTGGGATACCTCTAAAAACAGCAATAAATATTGGGCAATAAATATTGAGATACATTTCTTGGGTAAAACCTTCTGTGATGGCGTGGGTTAGCTATGGAGCCGTGAGCACGCGTCTTGGGGGAACTCCGTGCCAGCGATTTCATATTTACAGTTACCGTGTGGACCCAGCGACAGATGCCCGGAAAACACAGGGGATCTTGTGCTATGGCTTCCCGTGCCTTACAGAAATCCTCGGCCCGCAGCGTGAGCATGGACGGGTTTCTTTCCTCGTCGCAGGCCTCCGCCACAATGGCGGACATGTCGCCGATAATCCCGTCTCCCGCTGTGACTGAAGTCTCCTCTCGTATGTCCTCTCGATCTCCACTGCAGAGACAGACGATGGAATCTCCGGCTGCGTCTCATCACTGAGGTAACTCCTGTACCTCCCTCAATTATACTCTCCCCCATGGAGCTAGCGCCTGCCATTTTGTCTATTCCTCATGGCTCAGACGGACAGCCAGAGCAGCCGGACCTTCAAGCTGATTTGAATTGATTCAAGCTCCCCCTACCAGACAGGACCTAGATTCCCTGGTTACTAGAATTGCAGAATTCCACCAACAAGACATCTCAGACTTACATCTGGAGGTTGATAGAGTGGACACTAGGGCCCTTGCCACTGAGCAGACTGTTTCCGCTATTGATTCCAGAGTGGCCTCCCTGGAGCGTGCAGCCATCTTGAATAGGACGCACCTACGGTCCCTAGCACTTCAATTAGATCCGGAAAATAGGGGACGCAGGAGCAACGTCCGCCTAAAAGGTCTCCCTGATCTTGGCTCGCGGGACCATCTTTCTACAAGGGTCTCCATCATTTTCAATAAGCTTACCAACAGAGCCCTATAAGCTACTATCTTAATAGACCGAATTCATAGTCTCACGTCCTGGTCCAACCCATCCATCCAATCCACGGGATGTTCTGTGCCGCCTCCACTATTACTCTGATAAGGACTTAATTGTTCGGGGAGCATGGTCACATGGTGCAGTGTCCGTTGAAGGTAGTACGGTTACACTATATCCTGATGTTTCTCCAAGAACATTGTATATGAGACGTCTCATACATCCTTTATTGGACAAAATTAAAGCTGTGGGAGCTACCTATAGATGGCTTCACCCATTCCATGTGGTTGTCAAGAAAGACTCAGAATCCTTTCTATTAAGTAATTTCTCGGATCTAGATGGCTTGTTTTGCTTTTTGCAAATTGACCCTTTCCCAGTCCCCGATTGGCTAGCACTGGAAAGGCTTGATCAATCTCAGCGAAGACGCCCAAGGCGCTTCAGTCATCCCTTCATCAGTAGGTCCATTTCTGTGGCGGTACAACTACCCCTTGTGGATCTTTAGAACTCAGGCGGAACCCTTAGTGAATTTGGGGACATCCTGCGAGTTCCTACTCCTGCAATGTTGACTTGAACTTTGTCATTACATTGGACCCTCGCACCATATCATGCCTACACGTCTCTGGACTCCTACATGTTCCTGCGTTAAGATATCCTTCAGCGATCTTACAAAATGCTATATTTTTGCTGTGCAATTTTTCCAAGTATTTGTTCATTGTGATTTGCTGGACCATATGTTGCTCTGATTTTGTATTACTACTTTTTCACAGGGCTAAATGCATATCTCTTAGTCTTACATTACCTAGAGATGGGCTACTGTTATTCACTTGATTGCCTTAAAGAGGCTCTGTCACCAGATTTTGCAACCCCTTTCTGCTATTGCAGCAGATAGGCGCTGCAATGTAGATTACAGTAACGTTTTTATTTTTAAAAAACGAGCATTTTTGGCCAAGTTATGACCATTTTTGTATTTATGCAAATGAGGCTTGCTAAAGTCCAACTGGGCGTGTATTATGTTCGTACATCGGGGCGTTTTTACTAGCTGGGCGTTCTGACGAGAAGTATCATCCACTTCTCTTCAGAACGCCCAGCTTCTGGCAGTGCAGACACACAGCGTGTTCTCGAGAGATCACGCTGTGACGTCACTCACTTCCTGCCCCAGGTCCTGCATCGTGTCGGCACCAGAGGCTACAGTTGATTCTGCAGCAGCATCAGCGTTTGCAGGTAAGTAGCTACATCGACTTACCTGCAAACGCTGATGCTGCTGCAGAATCAACTGTAGCCTCTGGTGCCGATGTGTCCTCGCTCGTCCGACACGATGCAGGACCTGTGAGTGACGTCACAGCGTGATCTCTCGAGAACACGCTGTGTGTCTGCACTGCCAGAAGCTGGGCGTTATGAAGAGAAGTGGATGATACTTCTCGTCAGAACGCCCAGCTAGTAAAAGTAGTAAAAACGCCCCGATGTACGCACATAATACACGCCCAGTTGGACTTTTACTTTAAACACGCCCACTTGGACTTTTGCAAGCCTAATTTGCATAAATACAAAAATGGTCATAACTTGGCCAAAAATGCTCTTTTTTTAAAAATAAAAACGTTACTGTAATCTACATTGCAGCGCCTATCTGCTGCAATAGCAGATAGGGGTTGCAAAATCTGGTGACAGAGCCTCTTTAAATTTCGCTGCTAATTCCTTCCCCTTGGTCCCTATACCCCTATCCATCCCTTCCTCCTCCCACCCTTTCTCCCTCCTTTTCCTTCCCTCTTCCACCCCTTCCTTCCCTATTGTGGCGCTCAGTTGCCTCTTGTCTTATATTTCAGGAAGCTATGCTTGCTAGGTATTATTCTATTGTGATTCTTGGAGATTGATTTTTATATCATGCCTAAACGTCTCTGGACTCCTACAGGTTCCTGCCTTGATATCCTTCAGCGATCTTACAAAATGCTGTATTTTTGCTGTGCAATTTTTTCCAAGTATTTGTTTATTGTGATTTGCTAGACCAAATGATGCTCTGATTTTGTATTACTTCATTTTTCACAGGGCTAAATGCATATCTTTTAGTCTTACATTACCTAGAGATGGGCTACTGCTATTCACTTTATAATTGCCTTAATTTCCGCTGCTCATTCCTTCACCTTGGTCCCTATTACCCTACCCATCCCAACGCTTCCTCCTCCCACCCTTTCTCCTTCCTTCCCTCTCACATCCCTTCATCCCCCCCCCTCCCTCACGTTCCCTATTGTGGCGCTAAGTGGCCTTGGAGATTGATTTTACCAGTTTTTTTTATAGATCCATTCTTTTACTAACACTGAGTTTATTGCTGTATGCGGTGCTGAGTATCCTTATCTCACGATCCCTTCCATGGGCGTTTATAGAGTCTCGCAGTGATGATATGGGGCGAATGCTTCTACTCAAGGGCTCTGTTGACTCTCAGGTATACACATTTGCCTCTTTCTACTTACCCAATGTTGGTCAAGGTACGGCTCTAATTGGCTTTCTGGACGCCCTTGAGGAGTTTGGGGAGGGTACCATTGTCCTGGGTGGTGATTTCAATGTCTCGTTGGATCCCACTATCGATTTATCTACTGGGTCGTCGTCTATTTAGTTTTCCCAGCTTCGCCGTATCACACGGTCTCTTCACGATCACCACTTCGTGGACACTTGGCGTCTTTTACATCCGCCGATTAAGGACTTTTCTTTCTATTCCCCTGTATATGATACTTATTCCAGAATTGATCTATTTTTTTTATCAAACATCACTCTCTCCACTCTCTCCAATTTGCTGACATTGACACGATCTCCTTCTCGGATCATGCCCTCATCACACTAGCCCTTTCTTTGCACTCCTACATCAATCTCAATGGAAATTGAATCCCTTCTCACCGATTCGGAAGTCACCCTCTGATATTCAACGCTCAATTGCAGATTATTTTACTAATAACGCCGCTGCAGATACTAATCCATGCGTCATTTGGGAGGCTCACAAATGTGTTATCCGTGGTACGTTTATCAAACATGGCGCTCGATTGAAGAAGGAACGCTCTACAGCCATCGCCCATCTACTCTCGGAGGTTTGGATCCTAGAGACCTCACATATAATTTCCCGTGATCCGTATTGTAAGAACTCCTTCAGAAACGAGAAGATCTTCGAACCCTTCTGATGTCCAAGGCTAAAGCTACCTTCTCCAAATGAAAACGTCATTTCTATGAGTACGGCAACAAATGTAGTAAATCCCTTGCCAGAGCGCTGCGTATTCAACAAGCACATACTTATATACCCTTTCTTACGTCCTCGTCCCGTCCTCACGCCCACTTACCTCTGGACATAGCTTCGTTATTTCGTGATTTTTACTCCTCTTTGTATAACGCTGATTCCACCAATCCGGCCACGTTATCTAGAGGCCTCTGATAAAACATTAAAGCCTACATTGCAGAATCTGGCCTTCCTCCTTTATCGGACGATAATCTCACTGCATTGGAAGCTCCGATTACCCTACAAGAATTGTTTTATGCTCCTAAACATTCTCAATCGGGCAAAGCCACTGGTCCTGATGGATTTACGCTCCCATATTACAAAAGATTCTTTGACGCTTTGAGTCCGCATTTTCTGTTTTCCTTCAAATCCTTTTACTCCTAATCTCCCATCCCACCTGATGCGCTTAGGGCACACATCGCAGTGTTTCCTAAGCCCGTGAAGGACCCCTTACAATGTGCAAATTATAGGCCGATTTCTCTCCTTAACACAGATGTAAAGCTGTTTGCAAAGATTCTTGCTGTGCATCTGGCTCCGTTGTTGGGGGATGTCGTTCACACGGACCAGTTGGGATTTATGTTGGGCAGATATGTTGTGTTTGTAACACAACAAAGGCAATTAACCTTATCCACAAGGCTAAGATATCTAATATACCACTCATGCTCTTGTTCACAGATGCTGAAAATGCATTTGACAGTCAATTGGACGTACATGGAAGAAACCCTTCTCCGACTTGGCCTTAGATGCCATGTGATGGGCTGGATAATGTCCCTATATTCCTGCCCTTCTGCTAGAGTGAACGGTATCCTTTCAGATGGGTTTTCAATTCACAACGGGACTAGACTGGGGTGTCCTCTGCCCCCCTTTTATTTTTATTCTGACCTTGGAGCCTTTTCTTTGTCACGTTCGAGCAAATTCTGACGTTAAGGAGCTGGAGGTGGTGGTACCACAGTTGATAAGGTTGTAGCGTATGCGGATGATCTATTATTTTTCTTGACTAACCCGACCGTCTCCCTCCCAAACCTCATGCAGGAATTCCAATGTTTTTCTAAATTGTCTAATTTCAAAATAAACTTTTCTAAATCTGAAGCAATGAACATATCCCTCCCATTTTACTCAACTTGGAACATTCCTTTTTTTTAAATGGAACTGGGTAGCCCTAAAATATCTTGGAGTTCGCATCCCAGCTGATCTGAAAGAACTATTCAACTTGAACTTCCCATCTCTCCTTGCCGACATCAAGTTGGACTGTGCTAGATGGAAAAAAGGCACTTTTACATGGATGGGGCGATGCACTATATTCAAAATGAATGTTCTTCCAAGGATCCTATTCCAGGCTCTTCCTATAGCCGTCCCAATGTTGTTTTTCGAAGCGGTCAACTCTACAAATATCATTCGTTTGGAATGGTAAATCTCCTAGACTCAAACGTACACTTTTGTGTAGATCTAAGGAATCAGGGGGCTAGCACTTCCTGATGTTAAAACTTACTATATTGCGTCCCATCTTTCACATATAGTAGATTGGTGTAGACACACTTTCTTTAAGCCGTGGGTGGGCTTGAAGCAAAGTTTATCTGCGGTTCCCCTTGCAGTTACCCTGTGGTTGGACCGTAATTAACTCAAATCTCTTCGCCAGCATTCTACTATTGGTTATGTTGCTCCCTCTCCTCGGTGAGGTCATCTTTACTCCCAGTACACTCCTCAATGTATCCCATTTTGGGGAATCCCTCCTTCTCTTCACGTTTGACAGACCCAGTCTTTCGTTCCTGGTTTGTTTAGACAAGTTCAGAGCAGCTCAGTTCCTGAGTGGTACGGATTGGCTCTCTATTTCAGATTTGTCTCAGGTACCTGACCTTCAGCCTTTAGGTCACTGGAGATCTCTTCAACTTCGCCATTTTTGTTCCTCTATTTCGCCTTCCTCTTTATATCAAAACAACAGGACCCCCCTGGAGTATTTGTGTGTTGGCACTGATCTAGTTCGACACACACTGTCCACAATATACACCCTTCTTTTGAACCCTCCCGATCTACCTTCCCCTGACTACCTTTCTAAATGAGAGCGTGATTTGGGTATTTCCTGTTCAACCGCACAAAGTAAGCGCATCCTCACTCTGGCTCACAAGACCTCGATCAGCTCGCGCTACCAAGAAGCCAGTTTCAAACTTCTTTCTCGCTGGTATATGACTTAGGTTCGCCTGCACCGCATCTTTCCTACAGTATCCCCCCCTGTGTTGGAGATGTGGGTTGGGGAATGGTACCATCGTTCACACCTTTTGGTCATGTTCTCTTGCTTCGTTTTGGGACGGAGTTAAACTGGTGATATGTGATGTCACGGATACAGGCATTTTTGTATGGATGTGGCTTTCTTCCTTCTCCATCACTGCGACAGTCCGGTAAATATCTACAAACGCTCCTTGCTTCACCTTTTGGTGATGGCAGCACGTCATTGCACTCCATTACGATGGAAAAATTCCTCTCCTGTATGTTTTGGTCATGGAACACCTGGCTGTGGTACTGCGGAACAACCCTAATGTTAATGGTGTACAGGTTGGCTCACAACATCATAAAATGGCGCTATATGCGGACGATCTCCTTGTGTACATTACAACTCCCATGATTTCTTTGACGGAGGAATTTGAGCGTTTTGGTCATTTAAGTAGTTTTAAAGTCAATTACTCTAAATCAGAGGCCTTGAATATATCTCTGGATGTTCCTCTGGCTACCCATCTCGCTCGGGTTTTCCCGTTCAAATGGCAACCTACGTCCTTAAAATACTTGGGGGTGCATGTCCCCACGCAACAGTCAGATCTGTTTGCTCTGAATTACATGCCCATTCTGCAGCGTACTCTGAAGGAATTGGCGGAGTACGGTGGGAATCGTATGTCATGGTTTGGGCGTATCAACGCAGTCAAAATGGATATCTTGCCCAAATTTCTATGTATCTTCCAGACCGTCCCTATTGTATCATCAGGTTTTTTCAAGACCTTACACAGGACCATAACTAAATTTATGTGGGGCTCCTGTAAGCCTCGCATTCGTTTTTCTGTCCTTAGTCGGCCAAAAGTAGACGGGGGCGCGGGTCTTCCAGACTTTAAACTATACCATCAAGCTGCGATGATTATGAGGGTAGTGGATTGGTTCCGTTCGGAACCGGGTAAGCAATGGGTGCGCATTGAAAGAGCTATGTCTCCTATTGCATTGTCCTCTCTGCCGTGGTTGTCTGTCCTTCAGCGACAAGCAATTTCTTTACCTTTCCTTACACGTCAGTTTCTTGTGGCCTGGGAGAGAGTCTTTGGTGCTGCGGGCCTTGTTCATCGCCCGGGTCCTCTGACTCCTCTCTTTGATAACCCTTCCTTCCCTCCGGCGGTAGGTGTTGATACATTCCTCTGTTGGGAGAGAGGGGAGGGTGGATATTTGGCTAAGACCGTTACTCCTGCTGGTGCCATCTTATCAATGAATGCTGTTTCTGAGGCCTGCCCGGGGAGACTATCAACCTGGTGGTCCTATTTGCAGTTACCCTCCTATCTTTCTTCTATGGGTGACTGTCTGGTGTTGCTACAGGATAGGACTCCCCTAGAACATTATTTATCATTGACTACTGCCGCTTCTGATGTGTTGTCCTATTTACATGGGATCCTTCTGCCTAAGTTCTCTTTCTCTCAACTGACCTTCACTACTGCATGGGACGAGGAAATGGGGGTTCAACATTCTGAAGAGGAATGGGGTACTTCTTTCTTTCTAGCTCACAAGCTCCCAACGTCTTGTTTTGCTCAAGAAAAGAACTACAAGATACATACCGGGTGGTACCGTTGTCCGGCCTTGTTGCATAAGATATTTCCTGATGTGTCTGCTGATTGTTGGAGATGTGGGGAGGCTCCTGGAACCATGTTGCACATTTGGTGGGACTGTCCTAAGCTACGTCCCTTTTGGGGGAAGATTTTTGACCTGGGTAACCAGCTCTTTCACACTGAGGTCCCGACCTCTGCTTCTATTGGATTACTGTCCATGGTTCCTGGATCACTCCCACACCTCAAAAAGGGTGTCTTTAGGCATTTCCTCACTGCGGCGAGAACAGTGATACCTCGTCACTGGAAGTCTCATACTGTACCTTCTCTGAAGGAATGGGTAACGGAGGTGAACGGAATTATGAGGATGGAGGAGTTGCTATCCGCGGATAGTGGCAAATCTGTGCTCTTTGTCCAAACTTGGGCAGTGTGGTCTGGATTCCGGGATGGTGCTGATCTACCTCTCTGGTTAGATGGAATGTTCTGAACGAATTATATGACCTTACTCCGTGCGCTTTGTCTGTATGTGTTTCCCTCTGTTGTCTAGTGTCTTGTGTTTGTGTGATATCACATTTGTGTGCACTTATAAGTACCAAATCTTATTTCACTGGGGACTGGTCCCCTGACTACTGCACTATTTTGCTGTAAACATGGTACAGTTAGTACCACTACATTTCAACTCCTATTCAATCATTGATGGTTGGGAGGCTACCTCCTAATGATGTTTATATATTTTATATCCTGCTCTTACCATGTGAAAGTTTGTATATTGCATTGCGTGCAAATTTTTGGGCAAATATGTGAAATGTTTTATATGCTGTTATATTTTCAAAATAAAATCTTGATAAAGAAAAAAAAGAAAAATTCCTCTCCTCCTGCTTTATCCCTCTGGATTTCTAGGGTCAATGACCTCATGCACATTGAGGACTTGACCTTCACCATTAATGACTCACATGCTAAGTTCTGCCAAACATGGACTCCTTGGATTATTTTTCAGAGTTCTGACTCATACAAAGACATTCTTCAGGAGATGAGTCTTGTTCAGCAACTTGAGTAGGGCTCTCTTGTCGTTGCGGTATATTTCGGTGGGAAGTCCTACACACTCCTTTCCTGGTACTTATCCTCTCCTGCGACTTCCTTCTTTACTTTCCTCCCTATGCTCATCTTATATCTTCTGATACGTGCTCTATTTGTTGCGGGTTTGAAGAAAATCATCTCACTTATGTGAGACTACTGTACGGATCATTTGTATTTTGCCTTTATATTCTTCGTGTTTCTGTATAATGTGTATCCCTATTATTCGGTAAAATTTACCTTTTAGCCATGAAAAGAGAATTTTTTTTTTAAAAAAAACCTTCTGTACCATATATTTCTGTCAAATATTGTATTACAAATGAATTTTGGCAAAAAAAAATTACATTTGTAAATTTCACCTCTACTTTGCTTTAATTCCTGTGAAACGACTAAGAGATTAAAACACTTTTCGAATGCTGTTTTGAATACTTTGAGGGGTGCAGTTTTCAAAATGGGGTGATCTATGGAGTCTTTCTAATATATAAGGCCCTCAAAGACACTTCAGAACTGAACTGGTCCCTGAAAAAAATAGCCTTTTGAAATTTTCTGGAAAATATGAGAAATTGCTGCTGAAGTTCTAAGCCTTATAACGTCCTAGAAAAATAAGTGTTCAAAAAAACGATGCAAACATAGTAGACATATGGGAAATGTAAACTAGTAACTAATTTTTGTGGTATTACTATCTGTTTTACAAGCAGCTACATTTAAATTTAGAAAAATGCTAATTTTTGCAAATTTTCTCTAAATCTTGGTGTTTTTTTTACAAATAAATATTGAATTTATCGACCAAATTTTTCCACTAACAAAGTACAATATGTCAAGAGAAAAAAATCTCTGAATCACTTGGATAGGTAAAAGCATTCCAAAGTTATTACCACATAAAGTGAAACATGTCAGATTTGAAAAATGAGGCTCGGTCAGGAAGGTCAAAAGTGGCCAGGGAGGGAAGGGGTCAATTATACATAAAATAACAATTTGCTGAAACGGGACAACCCCTTTATGACATGGCCAATTTTAGTTTATCCCCCCCTGCCTTCCAAAAGCCATAAAAAAAAAAAATAACATTTTTTTTTTTCAGCAATATAGCCAGTCGTATGAGGGCTTGTCTGCTGTGGGACAAGTTGTAGTTTTTCATGGCACCATTTAATGTATCACATAATGTACAAAAAATTAAATGAGATGAAATTTGTGGGGAAAACTACAGCGAAATCTGAATGGCTAACGTGCTATGCTGCGAAAATGCAGTATATTTGTGACAAAATCTGCAGGTGGATTTCCAGTGGAATTTTACGTCCCAATCCCATTAACGTCTTTCAAGATGCAGCTTGCGTAACTGTTTTAAGGGGTTGCTCATTGCAAGAGTATCCAATCATTTTGGCACATGTACAAACCTTTGTAAATATTGCTTATTTCTCTGCAAATAAAAGGTTTTCATTTATTTAAAAAAATAACTGACTTGTGGACATGTTGATAGGGATATTTTACAGGTAGGTATCTTAGTGCGTTTTTTGGAGATATAAAATTTCTAAAGATCTTAATTAAAAAAAATCTTCATATACTTACGGTTCGGGTCCCTTTTACATCTTTATTTACACTCTTGTCAGATGACATTACTAAAAGTCCCTGCAGCAGGCCTTGATTGTGGGTGGCCTGCTCGTGTGACCCACCAGCAGGCAAGACTGTAAAACAATGTGGCGGGGGACCCAAGCAGTGGTGGTGAGGGACAGGTGAAGAATTCCAGTTATTATATAGTCCTGAGTTTTCAGTATTTCCGTTTCTAAGCAAGATGACAAGTTTCAAGAGAGAATTTCTGAATTTTCTCCTTAACCCCTTCCTGACATTTGTCGTCATGGAAAGCTAGTGCTTGTCGCAATTTGCGGTATCCATATGACAAATGGTGGACACTGGCTCAGAAGCTGAGTCGGTGCCACCATCCCCCGGTGTCAGCTGTATGTTACAGCTGACACCCTGCTGTAATGGCGGGGACCAAAGTTAGCTCCGATCCCCGCCATGAACTCCTTAAATGCAGCACTTAAAAGCGATCGCTGCATTTAATGTGTTTGTAGCTCATCGCCACCCCAGCAACAACCTTTACAGGGTGCCGGTGGCTGCAATGGCAACCGCAGGCCTAATACTGGCCTCCCAGTCTGCCTAGTATGGACGCCTAAAAGGCTTTCGGAACAGCCGACCGCAAAATGGTGCTGGCTGAGGAGCTGAGCCAGCGTCATCTGTGGTGGATGCCAGCTGTATGCTACAGCTAGGACCCTCCTGTAATGGCAGGAACTGGAGCTAGCTCCAATCGCTGCCATTTTAACCCTTTAGATGCAGCAGTCGAAAGCGATTGCTGCATCTTAGTGGTTGGTAGCAAATCGGCAGCCCTGCCATGCGATCGCAAGACTGGCAACTGCTACTATGGCAAAATGAGTCCTAACAATGGCCTCCTGCTCTGCCATTACTGAAGCTGATTAGGCCTCGTCTGAGACTAAGCCTAATCGACTTGCTGTCAATGAACGACTGACAGATCTAATACATTGCACTACATTAGTGCAATATATTAGATTATAAATCGGACATTTGGACCTTCAAGTCCCTAGTGGGACCAAAACAAAGTGGGGAAAAAAACGTTATAAAAAATAAGTTTCAAGTAATAAAATAAAACACAATCGCCCTTTTTCCCTTTTTATAGAGTCCTTTATTATTAAAAATAAAATAAACCATACATATTTGGTATCGCCGTGACCGTAACGGCCTGAACTATAAAAGTATTATGTCATTTATTCCACGCGGTGAACGTTGTTTATCAAAGCCCTCAAATTAGGGAACCAGGAAGGGTAGAGCCCAAATATATCTGCTGGAAGCGAGGGTGCCCGTATTATTATACCAGGACAACACTTTCTAAGCAAAATTCCCCAAACTGCAAAGGTGCCGATTTGTGTATCAAAAGGGGGATATAAAAGGACACCGTTTATCAGTGGCCTGTGTATAAAGGTTTGCTTCACATCGTAGCACACATTTATGGATTATTTTGTTTACCTCCTTATTATACCACCTGACTATGCCCCTATGTACTCTGCACAGCTTATGTGTACCCCCACATTATAATTGAAAACACCAGCAATACTCAAACAAAACTACTACCAAGCAAAATCCATGCTCCAAAAGCCAATTGCCGCTCCCTCGCTTCTGAGCCCTACAGCGTGCCCAAACAGCAGTTTACTTCCACATATATGTCATCGCCATACCCGGGAGAACCCTTTTAACTATTTTTGGGCTGTGTGTGTCTCCAGTGGCACAAACTGGGTACGACATAATTGTCAATGAAATAGCATATCTAGGGAAAAATTCCAATTTTTACTTTGCACCATCCGCAGTGCATTCATTTATGGAAAAGACCTGTGGGGTGAAAATGCTCACTACACCCTGTAATAAATGCCTTGAGGTTGTAGTTTCCAAGATGTGATCACTTTCTCAGGGCTTTCTTTTATTATTTCACACCAGAGCCTCTGCAATTGTGAACCAATACTTTTGTAAATCGACAAATTAGGCCTCAATTTCGCATGGTACTCTTTCACTTCTGAGCCTGGTCGAATGTCCAGGCAAAATATTAGAGCCTCATGTAGGGTGTTTCTAAAACCGGGAAACACACAGCATAATAATTAGAGAGCTGTCTTGTTATGGTGTCACAAGCTGGGCACCACATATTTGCATATCTATGGAAAAATTCAAATTTTCACTCAGCAACATTGAGTGTACAATAATTTCTGGAAAACCCCTGCGGGATTAACATGCTCACTACACCCCTAGGTGAATACCTTGAGGGCTGTAGTTTCCAAAATGGGGTCACTTCTGGGGTTTCCACTGTTTTGGTCCCACAGGGGCTTACATAGCGCCCAAAAACCAATCCAGCAAAATCTGCACTCAAAAAGCCAAATGACGCTCCTTCCTTTCTGAGCCCTACTGTGTGCCGAAACAGCAGTTTTTGACCACATATGGGGTATTACCATGCTCCGGAGAAGTTGCTTTACAAATGTTAGGGTGCTTTTTTTTTTTTTATTATTTATTGTGGATAGCTTTCTTTTTTTTTTTTTAGCTAAAGTACGTCTTATGGAGAAAAAAAAATAAGTTTTCATTTTGACGTTCAAGTTCTAATAAAATCTATGAAACACCTGTGGGGTCAAAATGTTCACTTACACTCCTAGACTAATTTCCAAAATGGGGGCTTTTTTGGATGTTTCCTTTTGTTTTGGGTTTACAAGACCTCTTTAACCCCTTCCCTCCACAGCCCTTTTTCAGATTTTCATTTTCGTTTTTTCCTCCCCACCTTCCAAAAGCCATAACCTCTTTATTTTTCCGTCGATATAGTACTTTGAGGGCTTGATTTTTGCGGGACAAGTTGTAGTTTTTCGTAGCACCATTTATTTTGCCATACAATGTACTAGGAAACAGCGAAAAAATTATTTGTGGGGTAGAAAATGAAAAAAACAGCGATTCCTCCATGTTTTTTTGCGCGCTGTTTTTACGGAATTCACTGTGCAATTAAAACAACATGTTAACTTTATTCTGTGGGTCAATACGATTACGGCGATACCAAATATATAGTTTTTTCTATATTTTACTACTTTTACAAGTAAGAACCTACGTGTAAAAAAGAATTTATTTTGTGTCGCCAATTTCCGAGAGCCGTAACTTTATTTTTTATTTTTTCTGTAGTTTTTAATACCATTTTGGTGTACATGTGATGGTTTGATCACTTTTTATTTTATTTTTTGTGGGAGATTAGATAACCAAAAATTAGAGAGATTGTCGTTTTTAGAATATTTTTTTTTTTTTTACGGCGTTTACCGTGCGGGTTAAATAATGATATATTGTAATAGTTCAGACTTTTACGGACACAGCGATACCTATTATGTTTGTTTGTTTATTTTTTTACTATGCTCTAGGGCGAAACTGGGAAAAAAAGGGGTTTTTTTTAAACTTTTTTTTTGTGTAAAAAAAAAAATATGTAAAAATGCAACACTTTATTTAACTCATTTTTTACTTTTTTTTATTAGTCCCCCTAGGGGACTTAAACCAGCGATCGTTAGATCGCTTGCACGATATGCTGCAATACTAATGTATTGCAGTATATCGTGATTCTGACCGGCATCTATTAAGCCCTGTCGTAGATGGCGCACCTGGGTGCCTTCAGCAGCTTTTTTGAATACTGAGTGGATGCAGTTTTTAAATGGGGTGACTTATAGGGGTTTGTATTTTATAGGCCCCTCAAAGCCACTTCAGAACTGAACTGGTACCTATAAAAATAGCTTTTTGAAATTTTCTTGAAAATGTGAAACATTTCTTCTAAAGTTCTAAGCCTTATAACGTCCTAGAAAAATAAAAGGTTGTTCAAAAAACGTTGCCAATCTAAAGTCGCCATATGGGAAATGTTAATTAGCAACTATTTTGTGTGGTATTACTAGCTTTTTTACAAGCAGATACATTTAAATTTAGAAAATGTTGGTGTTTTTCACAAATAAATCCTGAATGTTTTACCACTAAGTTAAAGTACAATGTGTCACGAGAAAACCGTCTTAGAATCGCTTGCATAGGTAAAAGCATTCCAAAGTTATTACCACATAAATTGACACGTCAGATTTGAAAAATAAGGCTCTGTCAGGAGAGTCAAAAGTGGCTGCAGTGGGAAGGGTTTAATATCATTGGGGACACTTCACCATGGATAGAGGGCCCTTACCGCAAGGAGGATGATGCTAGGTAGGAAAAACTGTTGGCTCGTCCCAGACCGGCCCAATTCTTACCACATACACGCCTAGTGTCCGTAGGTGGCAGACATGACTCAGTTCTGATGCACTTTTTTTTTTTCATTTATATTTTATTTCTTTTCTTTAATTCATTTTAGCTTTAGGGTGGTTTGCCAGCCTTTACTGTTAGCTTGGTCAACCCCCTGAGGGTGACAGGAAACCAGTTCTCTGCACTGTACTTCCTTTGTCACCAAACCCGCATTTGTCTGCTTCTGCAGATGGTTTGCCGTTACCCCCACTGTATGTGAGCAGTTACCAAAGAGGTGACCCTGCAAGCAGCCAAAGACGGCGGATGGTGAGTATGAGAACCCCTACCCCGGCACAGACTAGCATTCAGTGGGAGGCGATACCTCTCCTTGTTTTTTTTTTTTTTTTTAATTCATCTGCTGGTACAGGCTACTTGGGGTTTCTTGGTAGTCCACGCTCTGCCGGCACAGCCTCTCTAATTTTATACCCCTGCTTCCCGGAGGACTAGGCTGATCTCATTTCCTGCTAAAGGGGAGCCCTAGGGCAGTCCGCAGCACTGCTACTCTGGTTCCCCCTGGTTTTGGTATACCTTTTCTGCTGTGCGGTCAGTGGCGCAGCAGGATGCATGCCACCAATGGGGCCTCGCTAATTTAGTACCTGGCTTCCTGGAGGACTAGACCGCAACTTTTTTTGGTGGTTTTCCCACCCACCTAATAACGTGTTTCTACTCAGCCTATCGGCCTATTTGCAGGCGGCTAAGGGGGAAGGATCCTGACTTCTAGCGGGGCTGTCTCCATTCGTGTCAGGCTTCAGTGAGGTCGTTTTCTGTGCGAACATTGTGGCCAGCGCCATCCTTCAGACCTGCTCCAGCCTTTTCAGTCTTGGGATACTCAGCCATCTGTACACGAGACATGGCACCAGGGGTCCGGCAGGCCCCATGGGTGGGTTTCCCTTCACTGTCAAGTGTCTGTGTAGGGGCAGCAACCTTCCTGAAACATGTATTTGTCCTGGAGGACTACAACTGAGAGCCAAGCACGGTGGAGTTAGTAACACATTATAACTGCAGCCGCTGTAATATAATGTTCCCATGTGACCAGTCTACTCCACTATGTTCCCAGTGTCTGCAATCCAGGACACCCCTCCCTCGCAGGATGTTGGGAACAGCTCTTCCCCGTGGTAGGCCAAGTAAGTGTCCCAAAATTGCCAGGGACAGATCCTGCACTTCTGATTTTAACAGTCTGTTAAAAGAACCTGTACCGGAGAAGCTTCCTCTGCAGGATCAGTCGGTTTACTATTATCTGATTCAGAGTTGTAATGAGACACAAAATTGACAGCTGCTATGCAGGAATTATTACATGCTGTCAGGGACACCTTACTTGTTATGAATGATTCCCGTAACCTCCGGCACCAATCGCTGGTTTACCTAAAGCACAGCGACTTTGAGAAAATCCTCTCTAATGAATTGTTCCCTGAAAAGCGTCTGGCCGCCCCCAAGTGGACCAAGATGCTTTTTACTTTTGGGGAGGATTTGGTCTCCAATTGGCTGTTTGACCGCTATGGGATCCGCCTGTGTCGCGGGTGTCTGGACAAGAGAAAGATGGTGCTTTTTTAGAGAATTGCCAAGGGATGCTACATTAGACAGTAAGGATCTGCCTTTGTAGCAGCAGGATAAGCCTATTCCTGGGTGAAAACAAGCCTTCTCTGTCTGAGCTCCACCAGCGTATTTATGGAGGGATGCTCGCTTTGGTTCCAATTTCTGGCAGCGGCCCCAGTCTTCAAAAAGGCCCTAGTTGGCCATTCTTTTGCTTGGGGCAGACCATTTGGAAAACGTCTGAACTAAATGATCTTTCTTCAGGGCCGGTGTGTGTGGGGCAGTGGGACTTTCACACGTTTCAGGCCCATGGTCACGAGAAAAAGCTCTATTGCAGATCCACTTTCTGGAATTGAGCCATCTTCCTGACCCTCTCCCATTGGACACTTGTCCAGGGATGTCGGGGTCCAGACTGGCAAGTCAACAGCAGTAGCCTATCTGAATCATCCAGGTGGAGCTGAGCAGCAATGTGGGAGTTGTCTAGGATCCTCCACTGGGCAGGGAATTACCTGCCAGTCCTGCCTGCAGTTCATGTGTAAGTAGTAGACAACTGGGCCGCAGATTTTCTGAGCAGAGTAAAGCTGGATCCAGGGGAATGGTTACTTCATCGGGATATTTTCCATCAGATCTGACAGAAGTTGGCCACTCCAGACGTGGATCTCTTCCCATCTCAACCACCAGGTTACAGTCTACGTAGTCAGGTCTTGGGTTCCCAATTCCATTGCGTTCCCAGAGACCTCCAGTTAATCAAGGCATCGGGCATTCCTGCAATCCTATTGACTTCCTGGCTGGCCTCACCTGAGCCTGGTGCGCCATCCTCGTAGTCCTGTTTGTGGACGTACTGCAGTCTTCTGCTACAGCGTGACCTTTCTCAAGGTCCGCTGTTCCACCCCACTTTACCTTACCGTAGCTTATTTTGACAGTGTGGCTTTTGAAGCTGAGATTTTAGGGTCCCAAGGTATTTTTGAAGTAGGCTTTTAGATGATACTCAAGGTCCAGAAACCACAATCTGGTGAGGTGTGTGTGTGTGTGTGTGTGTGTGTGTGTGTGTGTGTGTGTGTGTGTGTGTGTGTGTGTGTGTGCGCGCGCGCCTTTAGTTTCTCAGGTGTTCAAGGCTACTTGGGCTTCAGTACAAAGTTCTACAGATTTCTCTCTGCCCACCCACTGTGACTGCTTTACGACGTCCTATTTTGTTTCTTCTATGATATTAACGAGAAAACTGGGTTTATGTACTCACCGTAACATCTTTTTCTTATTGAAATTTATAGGGCGACAAAAATCCTGCATTCCTTGTTTTCCTGGCCCTGGACTGGGTTCTAATTTTTATTTTATTTTTTTCTCCCGGGACCATGGATATGTGGTTGTGTTTTGTTTTGTTTTTTTTCTTTCTCCTACTGTTTCTGTATGAACTGATTAGCTCAGTGTCTGTGGTAAGGATATGGACTGCCTGGGCAGAGCCAACTCTATTTTCTACCCAGTGTCAGCCTACTAGTGGCAAGGGCCGATACTCATTATGCTGTTTCCCCAATGAATTCAACAAGAAAGGGATTCTACCGAGAGTACAAAAATCCAGTTTTTGGCAAATGCTATAAATTTTACTTTGAAAAATGTGTCATTTTATTCTGGTTATAGGGTTTATTACAAAATGTCATTTTTGCTTTAAATGAGGATTAAATTATAGTTTGCGGTCAGCGCTGTGGCACTTTTGTTCTAGGCATCCTTGGGGCGGTACTAGCAAAAGACTCCAATCAAATTTTTATTTATTTAATTGTGTATGTGATCAATATTCCATCAATATATTTGCTTGAAAAACCCCTTTAAGTTCATATGTTATGCCCCCAACATCAGTCAGATTGTCCCCCACTGGTATACAAACTATTTATGCTTACGTGTTTTGTTGTTTACTGCTCATATAGGTCCAAAAGATCCTTCTATAGGATAAGCTGGACACTAGTGTTTTTTTCTACTGTGCCTTAAGAGAACTATTTATTCATAGTGTATTATGAAATGATCCTATATTTCTATGTCTTGATTCCACTTTTTCTATTGTAAATTTTGCTGCTAATTATGTTGCACTTCTTTCTTGGTCCAGATACCATGATATGCCAGATGTGATAGACTTCTTGGTTCTTCGGCAGCAATATGATGAAGTGCGACGTAGACAGTGGAGCATAGGTATGTATATCTGGCTCTGGTCAAAGACAAATAGAGCTAATTTTATGAGAATGTATTCTGACAATCATCCCTGTCCCCAGTGATGTTTCGAATTCTTTTTTTCAAAACTACATTTTTATTTGATTTTTCACAATACAAAAATTGCGTACAATGAAAATTAAAGAGTCCTAAAATGTCCGATACTGTACACAGTTACACATACCACATATAAATTGGGACATTCTTCAAGTAAGTATTACACATAGTCTCTAATGCATAGAAAGTATACGGCCATTGTACATTTCAGGACCAAACAATGGGTCAATCCAGAACCCAAGAAATTAGCATGTAAAATAAAAAGAAATGAGAAAATAAATTACAATTAAACAAAAAGAAGAAACACATATTGAACATGTCTACCTTATCTGTACCTGAAATGTTGTCTATTATAAGGAGATCTCTGTGTTAAACGAAAATTTTAGCCAATCATGAAAACCGTATTACCTGGATCACTTTTATTTGACCCACAATGGAAATTCAATAGCCTGAATCCGATATCCCAAACCTTTATGTATGTCTATAAACAATACACATGTGCTTACAAAATATTGCATCACTCCCCCTTGAGTTTTGGAGGCCAGATGTTGGATCCAGGGTCCCAAATAGAACTAATTTTAGTTCATTTATTAGACCTTAGAGCATGCATTCGTTCCATTACAAAGGCATTGTGCACTAGATTAGTGAGCTCGGGGATAGAAATGGGAACATTCAGTTTCCATGACCTTGCTATAAGTAGACGTGCTGCAATTCTAATATGACTGGCCACTACCTGGAAATACTCCAGGATCCTTTCCATATTCAGGAAACAGAGTGCCATTGCAGGCTCTGGAGGAATCCTACATAAGAAGATTGTAGAAATGAGGTTAAATACACTGTTCCAAAAGGAACATATGCCTGGGCAGTACCACCACATGTGTATATAAGATCCCGTACACCCACATCCCCTCCAGCACACCTCCGAGTGTAAAGGGAAGTGCCTTATATATTTCTATGTACATGTGTGTATATATTTGTCCCTCCAGAAAGGTGTATATTTCTCCCCTCACCAGGTAATGAGACACCCTGGGGGGTGGAAGCCATAAGCAGTGAACAAATCCTGTATTTCCAGGATGCAGGAAGTTCCAACTGCTTGCCCCCCCTCGCCAGGTAATGAGATTCCATGGGGGATCCATAAACCCACATCCCCCCCCCCTTGCACGTGCATGAGCATGTGATGTGCACGGACAAGGTATAAGAGGGTCAACTGTCCCACTCTCACTCTCTTGTTCCTGCCTCCCTCCTTGGACCACATGAACCGCTAAGTATCCACGTGTAGCAGCAGCAGCTACTCGTAACAGTCTCCCCCTCCTTACTTCGACCCTTTACCTGCACATCCCCTGGTACCTGTACATTCCCTGGTACCTGTGAACCCTCTCCCACTATTTACCGGTTACATAGCAACCCATTCCCCTTGTTAACCCTTTATCCTCCTTATTCCGTGTCCACAGGATAGGGGATACATGTGTGATCGATAAGGAGAACAGGGACCGAAAGTTACCAAAAGCACTGCATGATAAGCTGTCACTTCCGGGTTCTGTGTCCGGCAGCTTCATAGAGATCAATGGGATTCTTCTGCGCATGCGTGAGCGGCTCCATTTATCTCTATGGAGCTGCGGAACAGATAAGCCGGACATAGAACCCGGAAGTCCAGGCTTCTCATGTAGCGCTTTGGTCCCCTGTTCTCCTTATCGCCGGGAGTCCCAGCAATCTCACATGTATCCCCTATCCTGTGGATAGGGGATAAATGTGTTTTATGGCAAACCCCTTTAACTAGTTAAATGCTGTGGTCAATAGCGACCGCAGCATTTATAGGGGTTTTTCTATGAAGGACATTTATGACATATCCACAGGATATGTCATAAATGTCAGATAGACGCAGGTCCCACCTCTGGGACCTGCACCTATCTCTAGAACGGGGCCCACTAAACCCTGTTCTAGCTTTCTGTGCTCTCCCGGCCACTTGATTACATGTGGAGTTACTGAAACAACGTAACTCGCGAAGCTATGCTGTTTCCCTAACTCGCTGAACTACGCTGTTTCAGTAACTCCCATAGAACTGAACAGTAGTTACGGAAACAGCGTAGCTTGCATGCTACGCTGCTTCCGTAACTGTCATGCACTACTATAGGAGTTAGGGAAACCGCGTAGTTCGCATGTAGCAGAGTGGCCGCTGGTTCAAGTCCCCTAGGGGAACTAATAAAATGTGTAAAAAAAAAAAAAAAAAAATACATTATCAGGAGTGTAAAAAAAAATATTAAAAGTAAAAAAAACCATTTCCCATTTTTTTCCCCCCCAATCACAATGTAAAAAATAAAATAATTTGGTATCGCTGTGTCCGTAAAAGTCCGATCTATTACAATATACCATTATTTAACTTGGACGGTGAGTTTAAAAATGTAAACATCAAAATAGTTTTTTGGTCACCGCAGCTCTTAAAATATGAAATAAAAAAAAAGTGATCTAAAAAAACGTATGTACCAAAAAATGGTGCCAATAAAACTACAGCTCGTCCCGCAAAAAGTAAGCCCTCACACCGCTCAATCGATGAAAAAAAATATAAAAAAAATTTAGGCTCTCAGAATGTGGTGAAACAGAATAATTATTTTTTAACAAATAATTTTTTTCCCTATTCTCTGTTGTCTAAAACCTGGGTGCGTCTTATAGTCCGAAATAAACGGTAGGTTAGAATAAAAAGCTATTGGCAAATGAGGGGAACATTGGTGTTTTGGTATCAATAGGGGTAAGTAGGTGTCGAATACGTAGGTACTTATGGAAGTCTTTTATTTGGAATTGAGTATTGACCAGAAAGCTCAGAGAATGATTTTAACCCCTTAATGACCAGCCTATTTTAGACCTTAATGACCAAGCTATTTTTTAAGTTTTTCCATCGTCGCATTCCAAGAGCTATAACTTTTTTCTTTTTGCGTCTACATAGCTGTATAAGGTTTTGTTTTTTGCGGGACAAGTTGTATTTTTTAATAGCACCATTTTGAGGTACATATTATTTATTGATTAACTTTTATTAACTTTTTGGGGGGGGGGATAGAAAAAAAACCTGAAATTTCGGCACTCTTTTTTTGCGTCTTAAATCTACGCCTTTTACCGTGTGGTATAGATTGCAACAATACCAAATTTGGATAGTTTTTGTATGTTTTACTACTTTTTCACAGTAAAAACTAGTTTTTTTTTTCAAAATTATTTTTTTTGTCTCCATAGTTGAGGAGCCGTAACGGTTTTATTTTTTCGCCGATGCAGTTGTATGTGGGCTTTTTTTTTTGCGGGAAGACGTGGTTTTTATTGGTACCATTTTGGAGTAGATGCGACTTTTTGATCACTTTTTAATCACAGGATAGTCAGGATTCACAGAAAACAGCAATTTTTCTGTTGTTTTTTATTAAATTTTTCACGGCGTTCACCGTGCGGGTTAAGTAATGTAATAGCTTTATAGTTGGGGTCGTTATGGACGCGGCTATATCAAAGATGTGTAACTTTTTTACTTTATTTTTTTTTTTTTTTTTAAATACTAAAGCAGTTTGTAAGGGGAGAAAGTGGGTTTTTCATTTTTTTTTTTCACATTTTTTTTCATTAACTTTATGAAACTTTTTTTTAAACTTTTTTTACTAGTCCCACTAGGGGACTTTAATATGCGATTCTCCGATCGCTATTATAATACACTGCAATACTTTTGTATTCCAGTGTATTACTGCCTGTCCGTTTAACACAGGCATCTGCTAGGTCATGCCTGCGGCATGATCTAGAAGACATTCGCTACAGGCAGACCTGGGGGCCTTTATTAGGCCCCCTGCTGCCATCAGAGACACAGACACTCTGTGATCTTATCGCCGGGTGTCAGTGGGATGAGAGGGAGCTCCCTCCCTCTCTCCAAAAACCACTCAGATGCGGTGCACGCTATTGCGCACCGCATCTGAAGGGTTAAACGGGTGAGATCGATACTAATATCGATCTCACCCGGCAGAGCATGGACGCCCCCAGCCCTCCGCTCCCTGCTCTGTTTACTTTATTTTGATGCAGTGCCGTAAAAAGGCATATGCATCAGAATAAAGCCCGTTAGTGGCCGCTGTGAAAAGGCGTGTTGGCGGTCACTAACGGGTTAACCCGTTAGTGACTGCAAATACGCCTTTTCACTGCGGCCTCTAACGGCCTTTATTCTGATGCATACACCTTTTCACGGCGCTGCATTAGAATAAATAAACAGAGCAGGGAGACGTTAAATCTGGGGGCATCCCTGCTCGAACGGGTGAGATCGATATTCGTATCGATCTCACCCGTTTAACCCCTCAGATGCGGTGCTCAATAGCGAGCGCCGCATCCGAGTTGTTTTGGAGAGCAGGAGCTCCATGTCATCCCACAGGCACCCGGCGATAAGATCGCCGAGTGTCTGTGTCTTCTATGGCAGCCGGGGGCCTAATAAAGACCCCCCAAAGGCATGGCCTAGCGGATGACTGTCCGTTTTAAATGGGCAGGCAGTAATACGCTGCAATATAAAAGTATTGTAGTGTGTTATAAAAGCGATTGGATGATCGCATATTAAAGTCCCCTAGTGGGACTAGTAAAAAAGTAAATAAAAAAAAGTTTAATAAAGTTAATAAAAAAAAGTGACATTTTTTTTAAAAACCCACTTTTTCCCCTTACAAACTGCTTTAATTATTTAAAAAAACAAAATATAGTAAAGAAGTTACACATATTTGGTATCGCCGCGTCCGTAACGTCCCCAACTATAAAGCTATTACTTTATTTAACTCGCAAGGTGAACGTCGTAAAAAATATAAAACACAATGAAATAATTGCTGTTTTCTGTGAATCCTGCCTTAAAAAAAATGTGATAAAAAGTCGCATCTACTCCAATGGTACCAATAAAAACTGCAAGTCGTCCCGCAAAATGAAATCCCTTATACAGCTGCATCGGCGGAAAAATAAAGCTATGGCTCTTCAAATATGGAGACACAAATCCAAATAATTTTGAAAAAAAAAAAGTGTTTTTACTGTGTAAAAGTAGTAAAACATAAAAAATCTATACAAATCTGGTGTTGTTGCAATCAGAACAACCCGCTGAATAAAGTTATTGTGTTATTTATACTACCACACGATAAACGTCGCAGATTTAGGACGCAAAAAAGTGTGGCAAAATTTCTGGGTATTTTCTATTCCCCCCCCCCCCCCAAAAAAAAGTTAATAAAGTTCATCAATAAATTATATGTCCCCCAAAATGGTGCAATTAAAAAAATACAACTTGTCCCGCAAAAACAAGACCTTATACAGCTATGTCGGCACAAAAATAAAAAAAGTTATAGCTCTTGGAATGCGACGATGGAAAAACGTAAAAATTAGCTTGGTCATTAAGGTTTCAAATAGGCTGGTCATTAAGGGGTTAATTTGAAAATCAAAAACAAAAACGCATGTTTAAATTTAGACAAAAATGCGGTGTCAAACCAGCTTTAGAGTACCCACACACACACACACACACAGCAGATTTGTTGTGAATTTTCTGTAGCATTTTTGCAGCGTATCACCCCTTCTACATTGAAAACCATGTCCTGATTTTTGTGTGGAAATTCTCGTTTGTCTCATTGGGAGACACAGGCCATGGTTATATGCTGTTGCCACTAGGAGGTGTGACACTGAGAATAATAAAGTGAATTAATGTCTCCTACAAGCACTGAGCTAGTGTATTGTCCATAGGAGGCAGACACCCCTGCTAGAACTGCAGGCTCTTTGCTTTTTTTGTTTGTTTTCTTCCAGCGGCGTAACGAGCGATGCGGTTTCCCTACTTTCCCTAACATCTGGCGAGCATTCAGTGTTTCCAATGCACTGTTGTCTCCCTGCCATGCTGAAGGCAAGAGGGGCATGCGTGCAAACATTAGGGTCGATCCCCTTCCCTACTCCGCCAGTGTCCCATCTCATTAGAGCTGGCACACCGAGGGGACTTCACTGCTGGTTCCCAATTCTGCAGATTATTAGACTTCAGGACAAGTAAGTATTTACTATTTCCCTGATTCCTCCACACTCACACTCTCCACATTAGGAGCCATGCGCCCGGCCCACCTTTTGGCGCAATATCACAGTGCTCCTGCACCGAATGACACTACCCGTATCGCTGCTTTAGCAAGCTGCGGGCCCCTTCCCAGAGGATACCTTAATTAGGAGAATTGTCCCCTGTGTCAGCTGCCATATTCCTATGAGGGCCGCCGGTTTCAGTCTCTTAGCAGGGGGTGGAACTCGCTCTTCTGCTTAGAGATTAGTGAGCATGTCATGTGACTGCCGACAGCCATTTGCGGTAAAAGTGTGGGGCCATCTCCCGCGCTGTCTTCTCACAGACGAGTGGGGACACAGCCTTACAGGTACTGAAACCGCTTGTTTCTTCTTTCTCCAAATGGGTAGGATCAGCCCTAATACTAATACTCACTGTATAGCTAATGAACGTCTACACAGTAGGGGGAGAATGCCTGTTCCACATGTGGCCAACCTATTCCTCTCTGCGATGCATGCAAGCATCTGTAGACGCTCACCCTGTGGCTCAATCTCAGCCTTGCTCATGCCTAGTGCGGAAGCTGAACCACTATGGGCCAACTCCCTCACCAGGGATGTTGATCATCTCTCCAATGTCACCCAGTCAATGATCAGCATCTTGGTTCGCCTAGCCTCTGGGGACTCTCTGTTCACGTCTTCTTCCCGTGGCCAACCGGCTAAAAGTGTCAAATTTGTTGTGTCCCTTCCCTCCGTATAACCTGCCTCATCAGTTTCCCATCCCCCCCTAGGGGACCATGCTGCTGTTTCTTCCCCTCACAGTAAGCCCTTATCTGAGGGTAAGCTCTCTGATTTCGAATCGGAGCTGGATGAGGGGCAATCCTCTAAGCTGTCTTCCATGGTGGATAGTCTCCTCTCTGCAGTCAGAGACACCTTACATATTACTGACGAGTACCCATCTCCCGCAGTGGAGTCGGTCACTTTAGGTCAACCCAGGCTAACTCTCATTTCCTACCCCTCCCACTTGGAGCTGAAAGAGGTAGTCACCAAGTCTATAGTGGTGGATCCTCCGGTTTCCTGTCTGGCCAAGACTACTATGCTCCTTATGGCAGACGTCGCCCCTTTTTTCGAACCGTTGGTGCACTATATTGACTTCCGTAAAAGCTTCCTTTGAGGCTGCCGGCTCAGCCTTGGGTCCAATGTTTTTTTCTACACGGGTGAACAGATTCTCTACTGGATGACTTCGCCATGTCTGCCATAGCCTAATTTTAGGAGCACCTACTCTAGTGAATCTTTAACAGCTGTCATGTGCTACCAAGTATCTGCAAAGCTTCTCTAGACGCAGATCACATTGTGGCTCTTGCATCACTAGCTGATGGACGGCGTGGCTAAAGTGCAGGTCTGCCAACACCGCTACGAAACACTCCTTGACGGCTCTTCCTTTTTGTTGGCTCTTGTCAATCTGGAGCTGACCTGAATGAGATCTCAGAAGCCACAGGCGGAAAGAGTCCTCATCTGCCTTAAACCAAGGCTCATCGTGCGAATTACCCCAAGCAAGTAGGACCTTGTTTGCATCCATTCCACAGATTCCTCGGACCATGGTTAAAGAGGCTCTGTCACCAGATTTTGCAACCCCTATCTCCTATTGCAGTAGATCGGCGCTGCAATGTAGATAAGAGTAACGTTTTTTTTTTATTTATTTATTTTTTGGGTTTTTTTGTTTTTTAAAACTAGCATTTTTGGCCAAGTTATGACCATTTTTATATTTATGCAAATGAGGCTTTCTAAAGTACAATTGGGCGTGTTTAAAGTTATGTACAAGTGGGCGTGTATTGTGTATGTACATCTGGGCGTTTTTACTTCTTTTACTAGCTGGGCGTTGTGACTAGAAGTGTATGATGCTGGGGCGTGGCCTAGCAGCAGATGTAAGAGGACGTGTGTGGCTGGAGCTCCTGCTGTATCCGTCCTGAAAGTACAGATTATCCCTGAATTACCCGGTAATATTCACCGATTGGGAGGCTGGAGGAGTCGGTACCGCTTAATACAGCTGCAATGACCCGTTCTAAGAAGCAAAAAACGCCGCCGGCGAGTCCGGGGCCGAGAAGGCAAGATGGCGCCGAGGAGACTGAATGCAGGAGCAGGCACATGCGGTCTGAAGCGGCAGACAGGCTGGAGAGATTTGCAAGAACCCCTCGTGCGAGCGGATCTGCAGCAGGCAAGACGCCGGTGGCTGGCAGTGGGAAGGCAGACAGCATGGCCTCAGGTTCCAGATACTCTGTGCTGGGAGAGGACACGGTGAGTGAGGAGGAGGAAGAGCTGGGGAGTCAGCGGCGGGATAGGCGTGTGGAGGAAGATGGCGGCAGAACGCATAGCAGGAGAGACCAGGTGAAGGAGCATTCCCTTGCTGATATATTCGCTGCGGTAAAGCAGAACTCCTCAATTTTATCTGTGCTGACCGGGCAGGTGGGAAGCCTGAAGGAAGATCTACTGCTGTTACGTAATGACTTACAGAAAGTGGCAGAAAGAACCACAGTTATTGAAGGGAGAGTGTCTGAAGTGGAAGATGTTCTGCCGGAGCTCAGGCGGGATGTGCAGTCTCAGTCCTTGGACGTGGTGGCCCTGCAGGCTAAGGCGGATGATTTAGAGAATCTGCTACGCAGAAACAACGTGCGTTTGGTCGGAGTGCCGGAAAAAACGGAGGGCAATAACTCGGATGAGTTTTTTGAAAAATGGCTGCTGGAGCAGTTTGGCCGGGATGAACTGTCTCCTTTATATGCTGTTGAAAGAGCGCACAGAGTACCTACCAGACCGGGACCACCGGGGAGGCCCCCGAGGCCGGTCTTAGTGAAGCTGTTGCACTACAAGGACAGAGATAAGATACTGAGGAAGGCAAGGGAACGGCAGGATATCTCCATCAATGGCGCCAAAATATCCTTTTATCCGGATTTCTCCGCGAAGGTACAGAAGAAGCGGCTGCAATACTGGGATGTCAAGAAACGTCTGAGGAACTTGTCCATACCATACTCCATGATGTATCCGGCCAAATAGCGGGTGGTTGCTTTTGGGACTGCTTCATTCTTTGAGAACCCCAGAGAGGCTGCAAGATGGCTGGATAGCAATGAGGCACGGTTGCGGAGACCGGCTGGAGAAGAAGATGCGTGAAAGCCCGCCTGGGCGGTGAAGTCTGGAGCCATGTTGGCGTTTGCGGGACTGTAGTATATTATATGTTATTATGCAGTTCTCCGAAGTGTGTGAACACCCTTGTATGAAACACAGCAGGGTGGTATCCTTTTAACAAAAATGGCCGCACCTGACGGCAATCTTATTGAGGGATTGTTACTGGGTACCTAATGTATCTGTAAATTCTGCTGATTGTATGGGATTGTTTAATACATGCGAATAGCAGTGGGAGCCAGCGCTCACTGGAAGTGGTGAGAAAGTTAAACGGTTCAAAGAGAGATGCCAGTAGGGCAAGTTAAAAGTTCGCACTATGGTGCGTTTCTGCTGGATAGGAGAGACAGTACATGTCGCTCTGACCCTTTTCGGAGGGGAGGTTTTGTTGGGGGGGGAGGGGAGGAGGGAGGGAACGCACGGCCTAATATCTTGACTGGAGCAGGCTGGAGGAGTAACAGATTTCCTAAAGATATGGTGCCTGATGGGATCGGTTAAATGTCTATCCTGGAACGTCCGGGGAATACGGGAAGCTAGGAAACGGCAGGCAATCTTTAACTGGGTTAAACAGCAAAATGCCCTGATAGTGGGGCTGCAAGAAACGCATCTGACTAGAGAGTCTGTATCCTTATTGCAGAGAGTGTGGATCGCACATGGGTTTCACTCTTTTCATACGACTTATTCCAGGGGGGTGAGTTTGCTGATACACAGGAGTCTTCCCTTTCTGTCATTCGTCCTTTTCTGATGAGGAGGGGAGGTATGTGGGAGTGCACTGTACTATATATCACTGGGAGTGTATTCTGGTAGTGCTGTATATCCCTCCGCCATATTCTAGCACTGTACTGAAACGAGTTACGGAGAAACTCTCCAGGTGGCCTGAGGTACCGCTAATCGTGATGGGGGATTTTAATGCAGTGATGTCTGAAGGGTTGGATAGGTTTCATAGGGGAGGAGGAGGAGGGCAAAGAGGAGACCTGACTGCCTTTGGAAGATTAATGGAGGAATTGGGTCTGCGGGATATTTGGAGAGATAAATATCCAGGGGTGAGGCAGTACTCATGTGCATCATCCACATTTCAGTCACTTTCGCGAATAGACTTGGTAGCATGCACAGCTTCAGCGGTGCCGTACATAGCGCAAATAGAGTACCTACAGAGGGCATTGGCAGACCACTCTCCGATGGCGGTGACGCTGGAAGTGGGTGTAAGGCATGCCAGGAACCCCGGGAATTGGAAGCTGAATGCGTTTTGGTTAAGATTGATGGATGGCGGGGAAATACGGAACCTGATAAAAGAATATTTTAATTTTAATACTGAGTCAGTGCCGCGAGGGGTGTTATGGGATGCCATGAAAGCCTGGTTGAGAGGAGTATTCATTCAAAATATTAAACGAATTAAAACTAAATCCAGGCAGTTGGGAGAAAGTTTAGAGGATCGGGTGACAGAAACAGAAGGGAGACATGTAGAAGAGGGGTCCGAGGAGACACTTAGACATTGGGTGGAGGCACAGACGTTGTTAAAAAATCACCAACTAACAATGGCGGATAATAAAAGATTATTCCTTAAACAGCAATATTATGAAGAAGGGGAAACGGCGGGGAGATTACTCGCTAGGATGGCAAAACCGCATGGGGGTAATAATTTCATTCATGGCCTTAGGGGGGAGGGAGGGAGGGTGGAGACAGACACGGGGCAAATCCTGCACATATTTCAGCGGTTTTACACTGACCTATATACATCCAAAGTACATTACGACACACAGCAATTGGACGAGTACCTGGCAAACATTAATTTGCCTACCTTGGGCCGGGAGGACCGTGAAAGATTGGAGACCCCTATTTCACTAGAGGAGTTGGAACAGGCGATCAGGGATATGGCAAATGAGAAAGCTCCGGGTCCAGATGGGTTACCGGGGGAAATCTATAAGGAATATGGGACGGAACTAGCGCCAGAATATTTGAGTACTTTGCAGGATAGTTTTGACAGAGGTAAACTACCAGACTCCCTATATGAGGCTACGATAGTGGTTCTCCCAAAAGAGGGGAAAGACAGTCAATTACCGGAGTCCTACAGACCAATATCCTTGTTGACATCGGATGTCAAGATTTTGGCAAAGATATTGGCGCTGCGGCTGAACAGGGTGGTACAGCATGTTGTGCATGAAGACCAATCGGGGTTCATGCCCTCCAAATCGACAGCGGTCAACCTCAGGCGGCTGTTTTTAAATCTTCAGGCGACACCGGATGAGCAAGGAGGAAGGGCGGTGCTAACGTTAGATGCTGCAAAAGCGTTCGACTGCGTAGAATGGGGGTATTTATGGCGGGTAATAGAAAAGATGGGATTCGGCCCTAACTTTGTGAAGTGGGTACAGTTGTTGTATGTGGCCCCTACAGCCCGCATACGGGTGAATGGTGCAATGTCTGAGAAATTTTCACTGGGCCGGGGTACGCGACAGGGGTGCCCACTGTCACCATTACTATTCGCCTTGGCGGTAGAGCCACTGGCGTGCCTCATAAGACAGGAGGAGCGTATAAGAGGCTTGCAATATGGGGAAATGGAGGAAAAAATTTCATTATATGCAGACGATATTTTAATATATATGACGGACACTGAGAATACACTGCAGGTAGTAATGGATACGATCACAAGGTTTGGGGAGTTCTCGGGATTAAATATTAACTGGACCAAGTCTGCTCTGATGCCACTTGACACAGTGAATATTGTAGATACTGGAGTGGGACTCCGGATTCCGATAGTCTCTGAATTTACGTACCTAGGGGTTAAGGTGACGGCTAGGGTCCAAGACTACATGTCTTTGAATGTCTCACCACTGCTGCTTAAGGTGAAACACAAGGTGGATGCCTGGAACAGGCTCCCGCTCTCTGCTCTGGGGAGGACTAACCTAATCAAGATGATCCTTATGCCTCAAGTTTTATACATTCTTCATAACTCCCCAGTATGGATACCTAAACACTGGTTCAGACGATTGCACAATCTCTTTCGGGATCTGGTCTGGAAAAAAGGGGTTCCAAGGATTAAATTGGAGAAATTGCAATTGCCCAAAGACGAAGGGGGGGGGGGTCGCGCTGCCAAATGCCTGGATATACTACCTGGCTGCCCAGAGCCAACAATTTAAGGGATGGGAGGACACAGAGACTTGGGATTCCAGTGCACGTTTATTGTCATATATGGGGGGAGGACACAACCCACTAGAGAGTCTGGAAGCGCATACCTTTAAGAGATTGGCGAGTGCTAAACCAACGTTACTCCTGATACATAAAATATGGTGGCAATGCAAACAGATCCTGGGAGTGGGAATGTGCACCAAATATACTCCCCTATGGCATAATCCGGTCCTGTGGGAATTATACCAATTAGAGGGCATGCAAAAATGGGAGTTGGCAGGGGTTAGACGAATACAACACTTGTATGATGATAACGGGTTGAGATCATTTCAGCAGTTGAAAGACCTATTTCCACTAGAGCACAATATGTTTTATCAATATTTGCAGATCCGTCATGCCCTACAGGCGCAGGCGCATGTGGTTGACCTGACGGTCAGTGCTCTTGGGGTCCTGGAGTATGTGGGAAGGGCTGACACGATCAAAGGCCTGATCTCAATGGCGTACAGGAGCTTACTGTCCAAACACCTGGGAAACCCAATGGTGCTGGTAAAAGAGAAATGGGAACAGGATGTTGGTCCATTGACTGAGGAGGAGTGGGAGGAGATATTAGCGTCCACATGTCATTTATCACTCAGTCTGGCGCAGAGGAGATCCCAACTCTTTCTGATACATAGAGTGTACCGCACCCCGTGGGTATTAAAACAGATGGGTACTAGAGCGGATGCTAAATGTCCTAGGTGCACGGAAGAGAAGGCGGATATACTGCATATGTTTTGGTCATGTGAGGCTCTGAGGACCCTATGGGGGGAAATATTGGATCTGATAAAGCAGGTGTATGGTCGGGAATTGGCGGCAGACCCTAAAGTTATGTTGTTGGGAGCGGTGGGAGAATTGGAGAGTGACAGAATGGCAAACCTGGCAATTGCCAAGATATTATATCAAACAAGGAAATGCATTGCTAAACACTGGCTGGATGAGGAGCCACCAGGGATGAGGGAAATTGTAGGAATGTTGAACTATAATATCCTGATGGAGCATAAGATATTTTCTAAAAGGGGCACGGAAAAAAAATTTGAGAAACAATGGAGCAGATGGATGGCCTGTCCTGAGGTGCTGTCACCTGAACTAAGCAGAATTAGGGCGAGAGTCATCTGAGGAACTGGAGGTGATAGTCTGGAGCAAAAAGGGGTGGTGGGGAAACTTGATAAGAGAAATGTGCTCTGACCAGGAATGATACTAGAAACAAAGGGCGGAGATATAGTGGGGGGCCGTGCGGGGAGGGGGGATAGGGGGGAAGTTGGGGATTTCCTGATATGCTGTCACTATTGTATACGATGTTGGAAAATTGAAATGTGAATGTTACTATGTTATTTCTTTTCTGTGTTCGTATCAATAAAATTGGTTTGATTTAAAAAGAAGTGTATGATGCTGACGAATCAGCATCATCCACTTCTCTTAGTTAACACCCAGCTTCTGGCAGTGCACAGACACAGTGTGTTCTCGAGAGATCACGCTGTGACGTCACTTCCCCAGGTCCTGCATCGTGTCGGACGAGCGAGGACTCATCGGCACCAGAGGCTACATTTGATTCTGCAGCAGCATCGGCGTTTGCAGGTAAGTCGATGTAGCTACTTACCTGCAAACACTGATGCTGCTGCTGAATCAACTGTAGCCTCTGGTGCCGATGTGTCCTCGCTCGTCCGACACGATGCAGGACCTGGGGCAGGAAGTGAGTGTCGTCACAGCGTGATCTCTCGAGAACACGCTGTGTCTGTGCACTGCCAGAAGCTGGGTGGTAACGAAGAGAAGTGGATGATGCCGATTCGTCAGCATCATACACTTCTAGTCACAACGCCCAGCTAGTAAAAGAAGTAAAAACGCCCAGATGTACATACACAATACATGCCCACTTGTACATAACTTTAAACACGCCCAGTTGTACTTAAGAAAGCCTCATTTGCATAAATATAAAAATGGTCCTAACTTGGCCAAAAATGCTCGTTTTTGAAAAAAACAAAAACGTTCCTCTTATCTACATTGCAGCGCCGATCTGCTGCAATAGGAGATAGGGGTTGCAAAATCTGGTGACACAGCCTCTTTAACCGGTCCGCATTCCCATCAGAACTTCAAGAACTGGCTTCTCTTCAAGCACTGTTCTTTCTGGTGCCCTGCCCTAAAGCTATCCCTGCAGCAGGAAAAAAAATACTCCCACATGAAGGTGCGCCCCCTCTTGGATCTCGGGTGGGGGGCAGACTTATACTCTTCAAGGACGTCTGGCTTTCTCACATTTCAGACACCTAGGTGCCGAAAGTAGTCGTCTCAGGGTACAAGATCAATTTTGTATGCCTACCACCCGACAAGCATTCCTCCAGACCAGGAATTCCGTGGGTTCTACTTAAATCTTTGTCGTCCCTAAAAGGACGATTCAATCAGTCAGCATCCTGGAGCTAAAGCGGCTGAACTCCCTTATCAAAGACTGTAATTTCTGCATGGAGTCCCTCCAGTCGGTTATCACCTCCATGGAACAGGCGTACTTCCTATCATCAGTAGACATCATGGACCTACATGTCCCCGTTTGTCTGTTTCGCCTACGTGTTGCGGTTCTTCCTCACTGACCGCTTCTGCAACTTACATTCTGCCTGTCAAACACCCCCCCCCCCCATCCTGGGTCTTGACAAAAACTTCCCTGTGGTTATTGCTCTTTTTCGTTCCAAAGGTATTTCAGTTGTCCCCTTTCTGGATGATATTCTGCCATTCTGGGTGGAAAATCTGACCAGCCTGCAGATTATACTGGATATCCTGTCTTCTTTCAGATTGATTGTTAATCCGTCAAAATCCTGTCTGTCCCTGTCTTACCTTCCTCGGAATTGTATGCAACACCACCTTCCCTCCGGTTTCTCCTCCTCTAAATAAACTGTCCACCCTGCAACTGGTGGTCTGTGCCCTGCAGTGGGCACTTCAACCTCATCCTGCTTATTTATGAAGGTACTCTGCACCATGGTGGCCTCCATCGAGGCGACCCCTCTTTCCCAGTTTCACACTTGTCCACTTTAAAGGCTATCCTCTCCCAGTGGAACCGCTCTTTGGATGCCCTGGACAACCAAATGGTACTTCCCTTTAAAGTCTGCCTGTCTTTTCTCTGGTGGCTCTCTTTTCTGCTGCTTTTTTGGCAGGTCCTTGGTAGTCAATCACGAGGCCAGTCTCCCCATCAACATCTTAGAATTGTGAGCGATCTTCCATTGTCTGTCACTGGACGTCTCTTCTTGCCGCCAGTCCGGTACGAATCCAGAAAGACAATGTCATGGCAGTCGCCCACCTCAATCACCAAGGCGGAACCTGGAGTTCAATAGCATTGGCAGAAGCCTCCGTGTTTCTGGAGTGGGCAGAGTTTCATGTTCCTGCTCTTTCAGTAATTAACATTCCCGGCGTCTACAACTGGGTCGCTGATTATCTCCGTTGCAAGCTGACTGAAGGGAGTGGGCCCTTCATGCTAAGGTGTTTGCACAAATCTGTTTCAGGTTGGGCACGCCAGACGTGGTGGTGTCTCGACTCAATCATCAGGTTTCCCTCTTAGTTTGCTAGGTCCTGAGATCCGGAGGCCATACTCTGGCACCATGGGTTAATTTCTCCCTAATTTACATGTTCCCCCTGCTGCCGCCTCCTTAAGCTCCTCAGGAGGATCCGGGCAGAGGGTACTCAGACCATTCTGGGCGCTCCAGACTGACCGCGCTGTACTTTGTATGCCGATGTGGTGGCTCTAGTAGCCGATTTCTTCCTGGCGCTTACTACTTCGGCACCATCTGCTCTCCCAAGGCCCTCTCTTCCACCTGAGTTTATAGACGCTACGTTTAATAGTGTAGCTGTTGAAGCCGTGGTGCTGGCGGCTCAGGGCATATTGCAACTGGTGATGCAAATCATATTGAAGGCCTGAAAGCTCTCATTGGCATGTGTAAATCTCCAGTAGTGCAAGGATCAACCTTTTTCCCCTTTTTGTTTGTTTTTTTTGGGGGGTTTTTTTTATATAAATGTTTTCCTTTCTCCAGGAGGTGTTGGATTGTGGACTTTCCCTCTTGTTTAACCGGTTCCCGACCGCTGGCTGTGTATTTACGGTTAGGGTCCTTAAAACCTGCGCCATAGGCTATTTACGGCAAGGGTTTTATCTTGCTGCCCGAGTGATCGGGCAGCTGAATGTCGGGTCTCCGGCAGTACGTGACTGCCGGGGACCCTGAGGAAAAGATAGAAGCAGCTTTCGCTGCTTCTATCTTCTCTGACCTCTTCTACACAGCGCTCAATGAGCGCTATGTATAGAGGCAGACTGGTCACATGATCGCTGGGATGCCGTTAGTGGCAGGCTGCTGCTGGGTCTTACAAGACCCAGCACAGCCCTATTAGTAACAATAGTCACTATGAGATGGCTGATTTGCCCCAGTTACAGTGGAAATACATGGTGTAAAAGAAGAAAGTAAAAAAAATAAAGTCCCTCAAAGGTCTTTTTCTGACCTTCTGAGGCACAGACTATAATAATAAATTAAAATAAAGTGCAAAAAAAGTAATAATAAATACACATAAAATACCCACCCCAAAATAAACACCCCCTCCCCCGCCAATCTATTTCGGAATGCTAGCCCTGACCCAATTATCCTAATATAAACATGCAATATATTAAAATTTAAGGTAGACAATGACGATCACAAATAAAAAGTCTATTTTAGGGTAAAACTGCTATTACCAGAAAAAAATAGCTAAAAAGTAAAAAAAGCTTATTATTTAACTATTTTAAAACGTTAAGCCTAAAAATTCTAATATGGCATAAGGGGTGTGTATGAAAATGATAAAAAAAAAAAAAAAAGAAACCTGTGTTGGCTACGGAAAAAACATCGCAAAAACCACGTCGCTAGCGCAACAAATAAAATTGTAGCCGTTTAACTAACGCGTGCTACAAATGGCTAAACGGTGTCTGGTCTTGAAGGTTCAAAATAGCCCGGTCCTGAACCGGTTAAAGGGCAAATGTACATGTTGATCATTTTATTTCTTTTAACAGGCTTCTGGCATCCAAATCTGATGTCTGTACCTTTTTGCTAGGGGTTGCACATGAGGTGCCCCCCCCCCCCCCCATTGGTCTGTATTGGGATCTGTCTTTTGTTCTCTCTGCAATGCATTCGGCTCCATTTGAACCTCTGCTGGACAGCTTGTTGTGTCTCCTCACCTGTAAGGTGGGGGTCCATGTGGCGGTGACCTACATTCAGACGGTTTCTGAGCTAACAGCTGTGTCTTGTTGTGCTCACGATCTGTCTCTCCATCAAGATAAGGTGGTGCTCCTCATTGTGCCCCTTTTTTCCCCTAAGGTGGTCTCCTCATTTCACCTTATCGAGTTTATGGTTTTGCCATCCTTTTGCCCGTCTCTGGTGCATCCTAAGGAATGCTTACTTTACAATATGGATGTGATCTGTGCCTTGCATGTCTACCTCTGTCATTTCCTCCTTCAGCCACTCTGATTCCTTGTTTGTGGTCTCATAAGTTCCCAGAAAGGGCTTGGCAGCCTTTAAGGCTACAATCACCTCTTGGCTTCGGTTGGCTATTTCGAGGTCTACTGACTCAAAGAAAAGGAACCCTCGTTCCAGGTTACAACCCATTCCACTAGGGTGCTTTCTGCGTTGTGCGCCATCAGGCTTTTGCTCTTCTGCTCGGCAAGACAGCTACCTAGTCATCTTTGCACACTTTAACCAAATTCTACAGGGTGCATATCTTTGTGTCTGCAGATTCTTCCCTTTTGTCACAAGGTGTTGTAGGGGATTACGTCCTTTCGTGTTGGCTCCCACCCATGTAGACTGCTTTGGGATGTCCCATGGTCTGTGTCCCACAATGAGACAAATGAGAAAACAGGATTTTTTTGTGTACCCACCGTAAAATCCTTTTCTTGTCAAGTCCATTGGGGGACACCGCTCTCATATTTTTTTACATTTTTTTTCATTTTGAGGTTAAGGTTGTTAGTCGGACATGGTGTTCTTATCTGGTACTGATCTTGTTCTTCTCCTACTGCTTCTGTACAGACTATGTCCTTTCCTGTAGAAGGAGTCAATACTTTTTTTATTCGTAGTGTCACGCCTCCTAGCAGCAACCGCATATACACATGGTCTGTGTCCCCCCAATGGACTAAAATCCTATTTTTTAAATCTCCTCTACCTGTCTGCAACAGTCTTCCTCCCACAAATCTGGACGGAATATCCGCAACAAATCCGCTGTGTGTGCTGGAGGCCTAAGGGCATGTTCACACGGCGGTTGGTAGTAATTTCTGTGAGTTAAAAACAATACCATATATTTTAATGGTCTTATTTCGGCAGCAGGTTCATTAATTTCTGCATGCCTCATTCAGATGAACGGGAAAATGACAGAAATTTCTCCAGCTTTATTGCTGCATCCTTCCTCAGATGTCTCACAGCAGACAGCAGTGCTTCAGTAAAAGAATCATCTCCACAGCAGCAGGGAGAAAGGCAAGACTGAGGAGACATTCGAGACTAGAGTGGTGGGAGGTGGAGAGTGTGTAGTATGTGTCACAATGTAGTTTACAGTGAAAAATCAAGATTGCCAAAGAAACTAATGCATCTCTTAAAGCTCCTGGTACTTTCCAAAAAACTGATAGAACTTTTTTTTATTGTTTTAATAGAAGCGTAAACGAAATAATTCTTCCCTATTCTTTACTATGTTTTGCAGGAGACCGGTTTCGGTCTGTAATTGATGATGCCTGGTGGTTTGGAACTATTGAGAGCCAGGAACCCCTACAGCCGGATTATCCAGATAGCCTTTTCCAGTGCTACAATGTTTGGTAGGCATTTACTGATTGAATTGTCTCATATGTAATTGTATATGACTCCATTTATTTAGCTCTATTACTTTGAGGCTTCTTCATGCTTTAAAGGGAATCTATCACCAGAATTACACCTATGAAACCAGCAATATGTGGGTGAAACACAAGAAATCCCACACTTGTGCATCGATGTCCTGTTTTGTTTTTTTGCGCACCACAGGACACCAAAGCGGCGCATGCGCAGTAACTAGATTTCAGGCCTGGATGGAGCAGGGAAGGGTATCAAACCATAGGTCTTAGACGAGATTTTGGCATTCAGCGTGGGCCTGTTTTCGGCGGTGGGCGTGCAAGTAGAGGAACGAACGAACGAACGAACGAACGAACGAACGAGAC